>NW_026972337.1:0-222104 GCF_036711695.1 Zophobas morio
AAAATTCGATAAATTAGACATTTCGTACCGATTTTTTCGAAAATGTCGCTCCGCGACCATCAACAGCCTATATTTTTGGAATCAGCACGTCGAGATCTACGTCCCTGAATTTTTTCAGAATTTTTAAACGACTTTTTCAAAAGTGAAAATTTTCCAATGGTCCCCCCTTCTTCAAATTTCGGCCAAATTTTGACATTTTCGAAACCTAACTGAGTACATTTTCTTGTAGATTTCGAGCTCTAGAACTCACTTCCGGCCTCGATTCTTTGATAGCTGCAACCGTTTTTCCAGAATCGACGGATGAACTATCGTAATTTTTGAAAATTCGATAAATTAGGCATTTCGTACCGATTTTTTCGAAAATGTCGCTCCGCGACCATCAAGAGCCTATATTTTTGGAATCAGCACGTCGAGATCTACGTCCCTGAATTTTTTCAGAATTTTTAAACGACTTTTTCAAAAGTGAAAATTTTCCAATGGTCCCCCCTTCTTCAAATTTCGGCCAAATTTTGACATTTTCGAAACCAAACTGAGGACATTTTCTTGTAGATTTCGAGCTCTAGAACTCACTTCCGGCCTCGATTCTTTGATAGCTGCAACCGTTTTTCCAGAATCGACGGTTGAAATATCGAAATTTTTGAAAATTCGATAAATTAGACATTTCGTACCAATTTTTTCGAAAATGCCGCTCCGCGACCATCAACAGCCTATATTTTTGGAATCAGCACGTCGAGATCTACGTCCCTGAATTATTTCAGAATTTTTAAACGACTTTTTCAAAATTGAAAATTTTCCAATGGTCCCCCCTTCTTCAAATTTCGGCCAAATTTTGACATTTTCGAAACCTAACTGAGTACATTTTCTTGTAGATTTCGAGCTCTAGAACTCACTTCCGGCCTCGATTCTTTGATAGCTGCAACCGTTTTTCCAGAATCGACGGTTGAAATATCGAAATTTTTGAAAATTCGATAAATTAGGCATTTGATACCGATTTTTTCGAAAATGTCGCCCCGCGACCATCAACTGTCAACCTATATTTTTGGAATCAGCACGTCGAGATCTACGTCCCTGAATTTTTTCAGAATTTTGCAACGACTTTTTCAAAAGTGAAAATTTTCCAATGGTCCCCCCTTCTTCAAATTTCGGCCAAATTTTGACATTTTCGAAACCTAACTGAGTATATTTTCTTGTAGATTTCGAGCTCTAGAACTCACTTCCGGCCTCGATTCTTTGATAGCTGCAACCGTTTTTCCAGAATCGACGGTTGAAATATCGAAATTTTTGAAAATTCGATAAATTAGGCATTTCATACCGATTTTTTCGAGAATGTCGCTCCGCGACCATCAACAGCCCATATTTTTGGAATCAGCACGTCGAGATCTACGTCCCTGAATTTTTTCAGAATTTTTAAACGACTTTTTCAAAAGTGAAAATTTTCCAATGGTCCCCCCTACTTCAAATTTCGGCCAAATTCTGACATTTTCGAAACCTAACTGAGTACATTTTCTTGTAGATTTCGAGCTCTAGAACTCAATTCCGGCCTCGATTCTTTGATAGTTGCAACCGTTTTTCCAGAATCGACGGTTGAAATATCGAAATTTTTGAAAATTCGATAAATTAGGCATTTCGTACCGATTTTTTCGAAAATGTCGCTCCGCGACCATCAACAGCCTATATTTTTGGAATCAGCACGTCGAGATCTACTTCCCTGAATTTTTTCAGAATTTTTAAACGACTTTTTCAAAAGTGAAAATTTTCCAATGGTCTCCCCTTCTTCAAATTTCGGCCAAATTTTGACATTTTCGAAACCTAACTGAGTACATTTTCTTGTAGATTTCGAGCTCTAGAACTCACTTCCGGTCTCGATTCTTTGATAGCCACAACCGTTTTTCCAGAATCGACGGTTGAAATATCGAAATTTTTGAAAATTCGATAAATTAGACATTTCGTACCGATTTTTTCGAAAATGTCGCTCCGCGACCATCAACAGCCTATATTTTTGGAATCAGCACGTCGAGATCTACGTTCCTGAATTTTTTCAGAATTTTTAAACGACTTTTTCAAAATTGAAAATTTTCCAATGGTCCCCCCTTCTTCAAATTTCGCCGAAATTTTGACATTTTCGAAACCTAACTGAGTACATTTTCTTGTAGATTTCGAGCTCTAGAACTCAATTCCGGCCTCGATTCTTTGATAGCTGCAACCGTTTTTCCAGAATCGACGGTTGAAATATCGAAATTTTTGAAAATTCGATAAATTAGGCATTTGATACCGATTTTTTCGAAAATGTCGCTCCGCGACCATCAACTATCAACCTATATTTTTGGAATCAGCACGTCGAGATCTACGTCCCTGAATTTTTTCAGAATTTTTAAACGACTTTTTAAAAGTGAAAATTTTCCAATGGTCCCCCCATCTTCAAATTTCGGCCAAATTTTGACATTTTCGAAACCTAACTGAGGACATTTTCTTGTAGATTTCGAGCTCTAGAACTCACTTCCGGCCTCGATTTTTGATAGCTGCAACCGTTTTTCCAGAATCGACGGTTGAAATATCGAAATTTTTGAAAATTCGATAAATTAGGCATTTCGTACCGATTTTGTCGAAAATGTCGCTCCGCGACCATCAACAGCCTATATTTTTGGAATCAGCACGTCGAGATCTACGTCCCTGAATTTTTTCAGAATTTTTAAACGACTTTTTCAAAGGTGAAAATTTTCCAATGGTCCCCCCTTCTTCAAATTTCGGCCAAATTTTGACATTTTCGAAACCTAACTGAGGACATTTTCTTGTAGATTTCGAGCTCTAGAACTCACTTCCGGCCTCGATTCTTTGATACCTGCAACCGTTTTTCCAGAATCGACGGTTGAAATATCGAAATTTTTGAAAATTCGATAAATTAGGCATTTCATACCGATTTTTTCGAAAATGTCGCTCCGCGACCATCAACAGCCTATATTTTTGGAATCAGCACGTCGAGATCTACGTCCCTGAATTTTTTCAGAATTTTTAAACGACTTTTTCAAAAGTGAAAATTTTCCAATGGTCCCCCCTTCTTCAAATTTCGGCCAAATTTTGACATTTTCGAAACCTAACTGAGTACATTTTCTTGTAGATTTCGAACTCTAGAACTCACTTCCGGCCTCGATTCTTTGATAGCTGCAACCGTTTTTCCAGAATCGACGGTTGAAATATCGAAATTTTAGAAAATTCGATAAATTAGGCATTTCGTACCGATTTTTTCGAAAATGTCGCTCCGCGACCATCAACAGCCTATATTTTTGGAATCAGCACGTCGAGATCTACGTCCCTGAATTTTTTCAGAATTTTTAATCGACTTTTTCAAAAGTGAAAATTTTCCAATGGTCCCCCCTTCTTCAAATTTCGGCCAAATTTTGACATTTTCGAAACCTAACTGAGTACATTTTCTTGTAGATTTCGAGCTCTAGAACTCACTTCCGGCCTCGATTCTTTGATAGCTGCAACCGTTTTTCCAGAATCGACGGTCGAAATATCGAAATTTTTGAAAATTCGATAAATTAGGCATATCGTACCGATTTTTTCGAAAATGTCGCTCCGCGACCATCAACAGCCTATATTTTTGGAATCAGAACGTCGAGATCTACGTCCCTGAATTTTTTCAGAATTTTTAAACGACTTTTTCAAAAGTGAAAATTTTCCAATGGTCCCCCCTTCTTCAAATTTCGGCCGAATTTTGACATTTTCGAAACCTAACTGAGCACATTTTCTTGTAGATTTCGAGCTCTAGAACTCACTTCCGGCCTCGATTCTTTGATAGCTGCAACCGTTTTTCCAGAATCGACGGTTGAAATATCGAAATTTTTGAAAATTCGATAAATTAGGCATTTCGTACCGATTTTTTCGAAAATGTCGCTCCGCGTCCATCAACAGCCTATATTTTTGGAATCATCACGTCGAGATCTACGTCCCTGAATTTTTTCAGAATTTTTAATCGACTTTTTCAAAACTGAAAATTTTCCAATGGTCCCCCCTTCTTCAAATTTCGGCCAAATTTTGACATTTTCGAAACCTAACTGAGTACATTTTCTTGTAGATTTCGAGCTCTAGAACTCACTTCCGGCCTCGATTCTTTGATAGCTGCAACCGTTTTTCCAGAATCGACGGTTGAAATATCGAAATTTTTGAAAATTCGATAAATTAGGCATTTCGTACCGATTTTTTCGAAAATGTCGCTCCGCGACCATCAACAGCCTATATTTTTGGAATCAGCACGTCGAGATCTACGTCCCTGAATTTTTTCAGAATTTTTAAACGACTTTTTCAAAAGTGAAAATTTTCCAGTGGTCCCCCCTTCTTCAAATTTCGGCCAAATTTTGACATTTTCGAAACCTAACTGAGTACATTTTCTTGTAGATTTCGAGCTCTAGAACTCACTTCCGGCCACGATTCTTTGATAGCTGCAACCGTTTTTCCAGAATCGACGGTTGAAATATCGAAATTTTTGAAAATTCGATAAATTAGGCATTTCGTACCGATTTTTTCGAAAATGTCGCTCCGCGACCATCAACAGCCTATATTTTTGGAATCAGCACGTCGAGATCTACGTCCCTGAATTTTTTCAGAATTTTTAAACGACTTTTTCAAAAGTGAAAATTTTCCAGTGGTCCCCCCATCTTCAAATTTCGGCCAAATTTTGACATTTTCGAAATCTAACTGAGTACATTTTCTTGTAGATTTCGAACTCTAGAACTCACTTCCGGCCACGATTCTTTGATAGCTGCAACCGTTATTCCAGAATCGACGGTTGAAATATCGAAATTTTTGAAAATTCGATAAATTAGGTATTTCGTACCGATTTTTTCGAAAATGTCGCTCCGCGACCATCAACAGCCTATATTTTTGGAATCAGCACGTCGAGATCTACGTCCCTGAATTTTTTCAGAATTTTTAAACGACTTTTTCAAAAGTGAAAATTTTCCAGTGGTCCCCCCTTCTTCAAATTTCGGCCAAATTTTGACATTTTCGAAACCTAACTGAGTACATTTTCTTGTAGATTTCGAGCTTTAGAACTCACTTCCGGCCACGATTCTTTGATAGCTGCAACCGTTTTTCCAGAATCGACGGTTGAAATATCGAAATTTTTGAAAATTTGATAAATTAGGCATTTCGTACCGATTTTTTCGAAAATGTCGCTCCGCGACCATCAACAGCCTATATTTTTGGAATCAGCACGTCGAGATCTACGTCCCTGAATTTTTTCAGAATTTTTAAACGACTATTTCAAAAGTGAAAATTTTCCAATGGTCCCCCCTTCTTCAAATTTCGGCCAAATTTTGACATTTTCGAAACCTAACTGAGTACATTTTCTTGTAGATTTCGAGCTCAAGAACTCACTTCCGGCCTCGATTCTTTGATAGCTGCAACCGTTTTTCCAGAATCGACGGTTGAAATATCGAAATTTTTGAAAATTCGATAAATTAGGCATTTGATACCGATTTTTTCGAAAATGTCGCTCCGCGACCATCAACTATCAACCTATATTTTTGGAATCAGCACGTCGAGATCTACGTCCCTGAATTTTTTCAGAATTTTTTAACGACTTTTTCAAAAGTGAAAATTTTCCAATGGTCCCCACTTCATCAAATTTCGGCCAAATTTTGACATTTTCGAAACCTAACTGAGTACATTTTCTTGTAGATTTCGAGCTCTAGAACTCACTTCCGGCCTCGATTCTTTGATAGCTGCAACCGTTTTTCCAGAATCGACGGTTGAAATACCGAAATTTTTGAAAATTCGATAAATTAGGCATTTCATACCGATTTTTTCGAAAATGTCGCTCCACGACCATCAACAGCCTATATTTTTGGAATCAGCACGTCGAGATCTACGTCCCTGAATTTTTTCAGAATTTTTAATCGACTTTTTCAAAAGTGAAAATTTTCCAATGGTCCCCCCTTCTTCAAATTTCGGCCAAATTTTGACATTTTCGAAACCTAACTGAGTACATTTTCTTGTAGATTTCGAGCTCTAGAACTCACTTCCGGCCTCGATTCTTTGATAGCTGCAACCGTTTTTCCAGAATCGACGGTTGAAATATCGAAATTTTTGAAAATTCGATAAATTAGGCATTTCGTACCGATTTTTTCGAAAATGTCGCTCCGCGACCATCAACTGCCTATATTTTTGGAATCAGCACGTCGAGATCTACGTCCCTGAATTTTTTCAGAATTTTTAATCGACTTTTTCAAAAGTGAAAATTTTGCAATGGTCCTCCCTTCTTCAAATTTCGGCCAAATTTTGACATTTTCGAAACCTAACTGAGTACATTTTATTGTAGATTTCGAGCTCTAGAACTCACTTCCGGCCTCGATTCTTTGATAGCTGCAACCGTTTTTCCAGAATCGACGGTTGAAATATCGAAATTTTAGAAAATTCGATAAATTAGGCATTTCGTACCGATTTTTTCGAAAATGTCGCTCCGCGACCATCAACAGCCTATATTTTTGGAATCAGCACGTCGAGATCTACGTCCCTGAATTTTTTCAGAATTTTTAATCGACTTTTTCAAAAGTGAAAATTTTCCAATGGTCCCCCCTTCTTCAAATTTCGGCCAAATTTTGACATTTTCGAAACCTAACTGAGTACATTTTCTTGTAGATTTCGAACTCTAGAACTCACTTCCGGCCTCGATTCTTTGATGGCTGCAACCGTTTTTCCAGAATCGACGGTTGAAATATCGAAATTTTAGAAAATTCGATAAATTAGGCATTTCGTACCGATTTTTTCGAAAATGTCGCTCCGCGACCATCAACAGCCTATATTTTTGGAATCAGCACGTCGAGATCTACGTCCCTGAATTTTTTCAGAATTTTTAATCGACTTTTTCAAAAGTGAAAATTTTCCAATGGTCCCCCCTTCTTCAAATTTCGGCCAAATTTTGACATTTTCGAAACCTAACTGAGTACATTTTCTTGTAGATTTCGAGCTCTAGAACTCACTTCCGGCCTCGATTCTTTGATAGCTGCAACCGTTTTTCCAGAATCGACGGTCGAAATATCGAAATTTTTGAAAATTCGATAAATTAGGCATATCGTACCGATTTTTTCGAAAATGTCGCTCCGCGACCATCAACAGCCTATATTTTTGGAATCAGCACGTCGAGATCTACGTCCCTGAATTTTTTCAGAATTTTTAAACGACTTTTTCAAAAGTGAAAATTTTCCAATGGTCCCCCCTCCTTCAAATTTCGGCCGAATTTTGACATTTTCGAAACCTAACTGAGCACATTTTCTTGTAGATTTCGAGCTCTAGAACTCACTTCCGGCCTCGATTCTTTGATAGCTGCAACCGTTTTTCCAGAATCGACGGTTGAAATATCGAAATTTTTGAAAATTCGATAAATTAGGCATTTCGTACCGATTTTTTCGAAAATGTCGCTCCGCGTCCATCAACAGCCTATATTTTTGGAATCAGCACGTCGAGATCTACGTCCCTGAATTTTTTCAGAATTTTTAAACGACTTTTTCAAAAGTGAAAATTTTCCAATGGTCCCCCCTTCTTCAAATTTCGGCCAAATTTTGACATTTTCGAAACCTAACTGAGTACATTTTCTTGTAGATTTCGAGCTCTAGAACTCACTTCCGGCCTCGATTCTTTGATAGCTGCAACCGTTTTTCCAGAATCGACGGTTGAAATATCGAAATTTTTGAAAATTCGATAAATTAGGCATTTCGTACCGATTTTTTCGAAAATGTCGCTCCGCGACCATCAACTGCCTATATTTTTGGAATCAGCACGTCGAGATCTACGTCCCTGAATTTTTTCAGAATTTTTAATCGACTTTTTCAAAAGTGAAAATTTTGCAATGGTCCTCCCTTCTTCAAATTTCGGCCAAATTTTGACATTTTCGAAACCTAACTGAGTACATTTTATTGTAGATTTCGAGCTCTAGAACTCACTTCCGGCCTCGATTCTTTGATCGCTGCAACCGTTTTTCCAGAATCGACGGTTGAAATACCGAAATTTTTGAAAATTCGATAAATTAGGCATTTCGTACCGATTTTTTCGAAAATGTCGCTCCGCTACCATCAACAGCCTATATTTTTGAAATCAGCACGTCGAGATCTACGTCCCTGAATTTTTTCAGAATTTTTAATCGACTTTTTCAAAACTGAAAATTTTCCAATGGTCCCCCCTTCTTCAAATTTCGGCCAAATTTTGACATTTTCGAAATCTAACTGAGTACATTTTCTTGTAGATTTCGAACTCTAGAACTCACTTCCGGCCACGATTCTTTGATAGCTGCAACCGTTATTCCAGAATCGACGGTTGAAATATCGAAATTTTTGAAAATTCGATAAATTAGGTATTTCGTACCGATTTTTTCGAAAATGTCGCTCCGCGACCATCAACAGCCTATATTTTTGGAATCAGCACGTCGAGATCTACGTCCCTGAATTTTTTCAGAATTTTTAAACGACTTTTTCAAAAGTGAAAATTTTCCAGTGGTCCCCCCTTCTTCAAATTTCGGCCAAATTTTGACATTTTCGAAACCTAACTGAGTACATTTTCTTGTAGATTTCGAGCTTTAGAACTCACTTCCGGCCACGATTCTTTGATAGCTGCAACCGTTTTTCCAGAATCGACGGTTGAAATATCGAAATTTTTGAAAATTCGATAAATTAGGCATTTCGTACCGATTTTTTCGAAAATGTCGCTCCGCGACCATCAACAGCCTATATTTTTGGAATCAGCACGTCGAGATCTACGTCCCTGAATTTTTTCAGAATTTTTAAACGACTATTTCAAAAGTGAAAATTTTCCAATGGTCCCCCCTTCTTCAAATTTCGGCCAAATTTTGACATTTTCGAAACCTAACTGAGTACATTTTCTTGTAGATTTCGAGCTCAAGAACTCACTTCCGGCCTCGATTCTTTGATAGCTGCAACCGTTTTTCCAGAATCGACGGTTGAAATATCGAAATTTTTGAAAATTCGATAAATTAGGCATTTGATACCGATTTTTTCGAAAATGTCGCTCCGCGACCATCAACTATCAACCTATATTTTTGGAATCAGCACGTCGAGATCTACGTCCCTGAATTTTTTCAGAATTTTTTAACGACTTTTTCAAAAGTGAAAATTTTCCAATGGTCCCCACTTCATCAAATTTCGGCCAAATTTTGACATTTTCGAAACCTAACTGAGTACATTTTCTTGTAGATTTCGAGCTCTAGAACTCACTTCCGGCCTCGATTCTTTGATAGCTGCAACCGTTTTTCCAGAATCGACGGTTGAAATACCGAAATTTTTGAAAATTCGATAAATTAGGCATTTCATACCGATTTTTTCGAAAATGTCGCTCCACGACCATCAACAGCCTATATTTTTGGAATCAGCACGTCGAGATCTACGTCCCTGAATTTTTTCAGAATTTTTAATCGACTTTTTCAAAAGTGAAAATTTTCCAATGGTCCCCCCTTCTTCAAATTTCGGCCAAATTTTGACATTTTCGAAACCTAACTGAGTACATTTTCTTGTAGATTTCGAGCTCTAGAACTCACTTCCGGCCTCGATTCTTTGATAGCTGCAACCGTTTTTCCAGAATCGACGGTTGAAATATCGAAATTTTTGAAAATTCGATAAATTAGGCATTTCGTACCGATTTTTTCGAAAATGTCGCTCCGCGACCGTCAACAGCCTATATTTTTGAAATCAGCACGTCGAGATCTACGTCCCTGAATTTTTTCAGAATTTTTAATCGACTTTTTCAAAAGTGAAAATTTTCCAATGGTCCCCCCTTCTTCAAATTTCGGCCAAATTTTGACATTTTCGAAACCTAACTGAGCACATTTTCTTGTAGATTTCGAGCTCTAGAACTCACTTCCGGCCTCGATTCTTTGATAGCTGCAACCGTTTTTCCAGAATCGACGGTTGAAATATCGAAATTTTTGAAAATTCGAGAAATTAGGCATTTCGTACCGATTTTTTCGAAAATGTCGCTCCGCGACCGTCAACAGCCTATATTTTTGAAATCAGCACGTCGAGATCTACGTCCCTGAATTTTTTCAGAATTTTTAATCGACTTTTTCAAAAGTGAAAATTTTCCAATGGTCCCCCCTTCTTCAAATTTCGGCCAAATTTTGACATTTTCGAAACCTAACTGAGTACATTTTCTTGTAGATTTCGAGCTCTAGAACTCACTTCCGGCCTCGATTCTTTGATAGCTGCAACCGTTTTTCCAGAATCGACGGTTGAAATATCGAAATTTTTGAAAATTCGATAAATTAGGCATTTCGTACCGATTTTTTCGAAAATGTCGCTCCGCGACCGTCAACAGCCTATATTTTTGAAATCAGCACGTCGAGATCTACGTCCCTGAATTTTTTCAGAATTTTTAATCGACTTTTTCAAAAGTGAAAATTTTCCAATGGTCCCCCCTTCTTCAAATTTCGGCCAAATTTTGACATTTTCGAAACCTAACTGAGCACATTTTCTTGTAGATTTCGAGCTCTAGAACTCACTTCCGGCCTCGATTCTTTGATAGCTGCAACCGTTTTTCCAGAATCGACGGTTGAAATATCGAAATTTTTGAAAATTCGATAAATTAAGCATATCGTACCGATTTTTTCGAAAATGTCGCTCCGCGACCATCAACAGCCTATATTTTTGGAATCAGCACGTCGAGATCTACGTCCCTGAATTTTTTCAGAATTTTTAAACGACTTTTTCAAAAGTGAAAATTTTCCAATGGTCCCCACTTCATCAAATTTCGGCCAAATTTTGACATTTTCGAAACCTAACTGAGTACATTTTCTTGTAGATTTCGAGCTCTAGAACTCACTTCCGGCCTCGATTCTTTGATAGCTGCAACCGTTTTTCCAGAATCGACGGTTGAAATATCGAAATTTTTGAAAATTCGATAAATTAGGCATTTCGTACCGATTTTTTCGAAAATGTCGTTCGGCGACCATCAACAGCCTATATTTTTGGAATCAGCACGTCGAGATCTACGTCCCTGAATTTTTTCAGAATTTTTAAACGACTTTTTCAAAAGTGAAAATTTTCCAATGGTCCCCCCTTCTTCAAATTTCGGCCGAATTTTGACATTTTCGAAACCTAACTGAGCACATTTTCTTGTAGATTTCGAGCTCTAGAACTCACTTCCGGCCTCGATTCTTTGATAGCTGCAACCGTTTTTCCAGAATCGACGGTTGAAATATCGAAATTTTTGAAAATTCGATAAATTAAGCATATCGTACCGATTTTTTCGAAAATGTCGCTCCGCGACCATCAACAGCCTATATTTTTGGAATCAGCACGTCGAGATCTACGTCCCTGAATTTTTTCAGAATTTTTTAACGACTTTTTCAAAAGTGAAAATTTTCCAATGGTCCCCCCTCTTCAAATTTCGGCCAAATTTTGACATTTTCGAAACCTAACTGAGTACATTTTCTTGTAGATTTCCAGCTCTAGAACTCACTTCCGGCCTCGATTCTTTGATAGCTGCAACCGTTTTTCCAGAATCGACGGTTGAAATTTCGAAATTTTTGAAAATTCGATAAATTAGGTATTTCGTACCGATTTTTTCGAAAATGTCGCTCCGCGACCATCAACAGCCTATATTTTTGGAATCAGCACGTCGAGATCTACGTCCCTGAATTTTTTCAGAATTTTTAAACGACTTTTTCAAAAGTGAAAATTTTCCAATGGTCCCCCCTTCTTCAAATATCGACCAAATTTTGACATTTTCGAAACCTAACTGAGTACATTTTCTTGTAGATTTCGAGCTCTAGAACTCACTTCCGGCCTCGATTCTGTGATAGCTGCAACCGTTTTTCCAGAATCGACGGTTGAAATATCGACATTTTTGAAAATTCGATAAATTAGGCATTTCGTACCGATTTTTTCGAAAATGTCGCCCCGCGACCATCAACAGCTTATATTTTTGGAATCAGCACGTCGAGATCTACGTCCCTGAATTTTTTCAGAATTTTTAATCGACTTTTTCAAAAGTGAAAATTTTCCAATGGTCCCCCCTTCTTCAAATTTCGGCCAAATTTTGACATTTTCGAAACCTAACTGAGCACATTTTCTTGTAGATTTCGAGCTCTAGAACTCACTTCCGGCCTCGATTCTTTGATAGCTGCAACCGTTTTTCCAGAATCGACGGTTGAAATATCGAAATTTTTGAAAATTCGATAAATTAAGCATATCGTACCGATTTTTTCGAAAATGTCGCTCCGCGACCATCAACAGCCTATATTTTTGGAATCAGCACGTCGAGATCTACGTCCCTGAATTTTTTCAGAATTTTTAAACGACTTTTTCAAAAGTGAAAATTTTCCAATGGTCCCCACTTCATCAAATTTCGGCCAAATTTTGACATTTTCGAAACCTAACTGAGTACATTTTCTTGTAGATTTCGAGCTCTAGAACTCACTTCCGGCCTCGATTCTTTGATAGCTGCAACCGTTTTTCCAGAATCGACGGTTGAAATATCGAAATTTTTGAAAATTCGATAAATTAGGCATTTCGTACCGATTTTTTCGAAAATGTCGTTCGGCGACCATCAACAGCCTATATTTTTGGAATCAGCACGTCGAGATCTACGTCCCTGAATTTTTTCAGAATTTTTAAACGACTTTTTCAAAAGTGAAAATTTTCCAATGGTCCCCCCTTCTTCAAATTTCGGCCGAATTTTGACATTTTCGAAACCTAACTGAGCACATTTTCTTGTAGATTTCGAGCTCTAGAACTCACTTCCGGCCTCGATTCTTTGATAGCTGCAACCGTTTTTCCAGAATCGACGGTTGAAATATCGAAATTTTTGAAAATTCGATAAATTAAGCATATCGTACCGATTTTTTCGAAAATGTCGCTCCGCGACCATCAACAGCCTATATTTTTGGAATCAGCACGTCGAGATCTACGTCCCTGAATTTTTTCAGAATTTTTAAAAGACTTTTTCAAAAGTGAAAATTTTCCAATGGTCCCCCCTCTTCAAATTTCGGCCAAATTTTGACATTTTCGAAACCAAACTGAGGACATTTTCTTGTAGATTTCGAGCTCTAGAACTCACTTCCGGCCTCGATTCTTTGATAGCTGCAACCGTTTTTCCAGAATCGATGGTTGAAATATCGAAATTTTTGAAAATTCGATAAATTAGGCATTTCGTACCGATTTTTTCGAAAATGTCGCCCCGCGACCATCAACAGCTTATATTTTTGGAATCAGCACGTCGAGATCTACGTCCCTGAATTTTTTCAGAATTTTTAAAAGACTTTTTCAAAAGTGAAAATTTTCCAATGGTCCCCCCTCTTCAAATTTCGGCCAAATTTTGACATTTTCGAAACCAAACTGAGTACATTTTCTTGTAGATTTCGAGCTCTAGAACTCACTTCCGGCCTCGATTCTTTGATAGCTGCAACCGTTTTTCCAGAATCGACGGTTGAAATATCGAAATTTTTGAAAATTCGATAAATTAGGCATTTCGTACCGATTTTTTCGAAAATGTCGCTCCGCGACCATCAACAGCCTATATTTTTGGAATCAGCACGTCGAGATCTACGTCCCTGAATTTTTTCAGAATTTTTAAACGACTATTTCAAAAGTGAAAATTTTCCAATGGTCCCCCCTTCTTCAAATTTCGGCCAAATTTTGACATTTTCGAAACCTAACTGAGTACATTTTCTTGTAGATTTCGAGCTCAAGAACTCACTTCCGGCCTCGATTCTTTGATAGCTGCAACCGTTTTTCCAGAATCGACGGTTGAAATATCGAAATTTTTGAAAATTCGATAAATTAGGCATTTGATACCGATTTTTTCGAAAATGTCGCTCCGCGACCATCAACTATCAACCTATATTTTTGGAATCAGCACGTCGAGATCTACGTCCCTGAATTTTTTCAGAATTTTTAAACGACTTTTTCAAAAGTGAAAATTTTCCAATGGTCCCCCCTTCTTCAAATTTCGGCCAAATTTTGACATTTTCGAAACCTAACTGAGTACATTTTCTTGTAGATTTCGAGCTCTAGAACTCACTTCCGGCCTCGATTCTTTGATAGCTGCAACCGTTTTTCCAGAATCGACGGTTGAAATATCGAAATTTTTGAAAATTCGATAAATTAGGCATTTCGTACCAATTTTTTCGAAAATGTCGCACCGCGACTATCAACAGCCTATATTTTTGGAATCAGCAAGTCGAGATCTACGTCCCTAAATTTTTTCAGAATTTTTAAACGACTTTTTCAAAAGTGAAAATTTTCCAATGGTCCCCCCTTCTTCAAATTTCGGCCAAATTTTGACATTTTCGAAACCTAACTGAGTACATTTTCTTGTAGATTTCCAGCTCTAGAACTCACTTCCGGCCTCGATTCTTTGATAGCTGCAACCGTTTTTCCAGAATCGACGGTTGAAATATCGAAATTTTTGAAAATTCGATAAATTAGATATTTCGTACCGATTTTTTTGAAAATGTCGCTCCGCGACCATCAACAGTCTATATTTTTGGAATCAGCACGTCAAGATCTACGTCCCTGAATTTTTTCAGAATTTTTAAACGACTTTTTCAAAAGTGAAAATTTTCCAATGGTCCCCCCTTCTTCAAATTTCGGCCAAATTTTGAGATTTTCGAAACCTAACTGAGTACATTTTCTTGTAGATTTCGAGCTCTAGAACTCACTTCCGGCCTCGATTCTTTGATAGCTGCAACCGTTTTTCCAGAATCGACGGTTGAAATATCGAAATTTTTGAAAATTCGATAAATTAGACATTTCGTACCGATTTTTTCGAAAATGTCGCTCCGCGACCATCAACAGCCTATATTTTTGGAATCGGCACGTCGAGATCTACGTCCCTGATTTTTTTCAGAATTTTTAATCGACTTTTTCAAAAGTGAAAATTTTCCAATGGTCCCCCCTTCTTCAAATTTCGGCCAAATTTTGACATTTTCGAAACCTAACTGAGGACATTTTCTTGTAGATTTCGAGCTCTAGAACTCACTTCCGGCCTCGATTCTTTGATAGCTGCAACCGTTTTTCCAGAATCGACGGTTGAAATATCGAAATTTTTGAAAATTCGATAAATTAGGCATTTCGTACCGATTTTTTCGAAAATGTCGCTCCGCGACCATCAACAGCCTATATTTTTGGAATCAGCACGTCGAGATCTACGTCCCTGAATTTTTTCAGAATTTTTAAACGACTTTTTCAAAAGTGAAAATTTTCCAATGGTCCCCCCTTCTTCAAATTTCGGCCAAATTTTGACATTTTCGAAACCTAACTGAGTACATTTTCTTGTAGATTTCGAGCTCTAGAACTCACTTCCGGCCTCGATTCTTTGATAGCTGCAACCGTTTTTCCAGAATCGACGGTTGAAATATCGAAATTTTTGAAAATTCGATAAATTAGACATTTCGTACCGATTTTTTCGAAAATGTCGCTCCGCGACCATCAACAGCCTATATTTTTGGAATCAGCACGTCGAGATCTACGTCCCTGAATTTTTTCAGAATTTTTAAACGACTTTTTCAAAAGTGAAAATTTTCCAATGGTCCCCCCTTCTTCAAATTTCGGCCAAATTTTGACATTTTCGAAACCTAACTGAGTACATTTTCTTGTAGATTTCGAGCTCTAGAACTCACTTCCGGCCTCGATTCTTTGATAGCTGCAACCGTTTTTCCAGAATCGACGGTTGAAATATCGAAATTTTTGAAAATTCGATAAATTAGGCATTTCGTACCGATTTTTTCGAAAATGTAGCTCCGCGACCATCAACAGCCTATATTTTTGGAATCAGCACGTCGAGATCTACGTCCCTGAATTTTTTCAGAATTTTTTAACGACTTTTTCAAAAGTGAAAATTTTCCAATGGTCCCCCCTCTTCAAATTTCGGCCAAATTTTGACATTTTCGAAACCTAACTGAGTACATTTTCTTGTAGATTTGGAGCTCTAGAACTCACTTCCGGCCTCGATTCTTTGATAGCTGCAACCGTTTTTCCAGAATCGACGGTTGAAATATCGAAATTTTTGAAAATTCGATATTTTTAGGCATTTCGTACCGATTTTTCCGAAAATGTCGCTCCGCGACCATCAACAGCCTATATTTTTGGAATCAGCACGTCGAGATCTACGTCCCTGAATTTTTTCAGAATTTTTAAAAGACTTTTTCAAAAGTGAAAATTTTCCAATGGTCCCCCCTTCTTCAAATTTCGGCCAAATTTTGACATTTTCGAAACCTAACTGAGTACATTTGCTTGTAGATTTCGAGCTCTAGAACTCACTTCCGGCCTCGATTCTTTGATAGCTGCGACCGTTTTTCCAGAATCGACGATTGAAATATCGAAATTTTGGAAAATTCGATAAATTAGACATTTCGTACCGATTTTTTCGAAAATGTCGCTCCGCGACCACCAACAGCCTATATTTTTGGAATCAGCACGTCGAGATCTACGTCCCTGAATTTTTTCAGAATTTTTAAACGACTTTTTCAAAACTGAAAATTTTCCAATGGTCCCCCCTTCTTCAAATTTCGGCCAAATTTTGCCATTTTCGAAACCTAACTGAGTACATTTGCTTGTAGATTTCGAGCTCTAGAACTCACTTCCGGCCTCGATTCTTTGATAGCTGCAACAGTTTTTCCAGAATCGACGGTTGAAATATCGAAATTTTTGAAAATTCGATAAATTAGGCATTTCGTACCGATTTTTTCGAAAATGTCGCTCCGCGACCATCAACAGCCTATATTTTTGGAATCAGCACGTCGATATCTACGTCCCTGAATTTTTTTAGAATTTTTAAACGACTTTTTCAAAATTGAAAATTTTCCAATGGTCCCCCCTTCTTCAAATTTCGGCCAAATTTTGACATTTTCGAAACCTAACTGAGTACATTTTCTTGTAGATTTCGAGCTCTAGAACTCACTTCCGGCCTCGATTCTTTGATAGCTGCAACCGTTTTTCCAGAATCGACGGTTGAAATATCGAAATTTTTGAAAATTCGATATATTAGACATTTCGTACCGATTTTTTCGAAAATGTCGCTCCGCGACCACCAACAGCCTATATTTTTGGAATCAGCACGTCGAGATCTACGTCCCTGAATTTTTTCAGAATTTTTAAACGACTTTTTCAAAATTGAAAATTTTCCAATGGTCCCCCCTTCTTCAAATTTCGGCCAAATTTTGACATTTTCGAAACCTAACTGAGTACATTTTCTTGTAGATTTCGAGCTCTAGAACTCACTTCCGGCCTCGATTCTTTGATAGCTGCGACCGTTTTTCCAGAATCGACGATTGAAATATCGAAATTTTTGAAAATTCGATATATTAGACATTTCGTACCGATTTTTTCGAAAATGTCGCTCCGCGACCACCAACAGCCTATATTTTTGGAATCAGCACGTCGAGATCTACGTCCCTGAATTTTTTCAGAATTTTTAAACGACTTTTTCAAAACTGAAAATTTTCCAATTTCCCCCCTTCTTCAAATTTTGACATTTTCGAAACCTAACTGAGTACATTTTCTTGTAGATTTCGAGCTCTAGAACTCACTTCCGGCCTCGATTCTTTGATTGCTGCAAAAGTTTTTCCAGAATCGACGGTTGAAATATCGAAATTTTTGAAAATTCGATGAATTAGGCATTTGATACCGATTTTTTCGAAAATGTCGCTCCGCGACCATCAACTGTCAACCTATATTTTTGGAATCAGCACGTCGAGATCTACGTCCCTGAATTTTTTCAGAATTTTGAAACGACTTTTTCAAAAGTGAAAATTTTCCAATGGTCCCCCCTTCTTCAAATTTCGGCCAAATTTTGACATTTTCGAAACCTAACTGAGTACATTTTCTTGTAGATTTCGAGCTCTAGAACTCACTTCCGGCCTCGATTCTTTGATAGCTGCAACCGTTTTTCCAGAATCGACGATTGAAATATCGAAATTTTTGAAAATTCGATAAATTAGACATTTCGTACCAATTTTTTCGAAAATGTCGCTCCGCGACCATCAACAGCCTATATTTTTGGAATCAGCACGTCGAGATCTACTTCCCTGAATTTTTTCAGAATTTTTAAACGACTTTTTCAAAAGTGAGAATTTTCCAATGGTCCCCCCTTCTTCAAATTTCGGCCAAATTTTGACATTTTCGAAACCTAACTGAGTACATTTTCTTGTAGATTTCGAGCTCTAGAACTCAATTCCGGCCTCGATTCTTTGATAGCTGCAACCGTTTTTCCAGAATCGACGGTTGAAATATCGAAATTTTAGAAAATTCGATAAATTAGACATTTCGTACCGATTTTTTCGAAAATGTCGCTCCGCGACCATCAACAGCCTATATTTTTGGAATCAGCACGTCGAGATCCACGTCCCTGAATTTTTTCAGAATTTTTAAACGACTTTTTCACAAGTGAAAATTTTCCAATGGTCCCCCCTTCTTCAAATTTCGGCCAAATTTTGACATTTTCGAAACCTAACCGAGTACATTTTCTTGTAGATTTCGAGCTCTAGAACTCAATTCCGGCCTCGATTCTTTGATGGCTGCAACCGTTTTTCCAGAATCGACGATTGAAATATCGAAATTTTTGAAAATTCGATAAATTAGACATTTCGTACCGATTTTTTCGAAAATGTCGCTCCGCGACCATCAACAGCCTATATTTTTGGAATCAGCACGTCGAGATCTACGTCCCTGAATTTTTTCAGAATTTTTAAACGACTTTTTCAAAAGTGAAAATTTTCCAATGGTCCCCCCTTCTTCAAATTTCGGCCAAATTTTGACATTTTCGAAACCTAACTGAGTACATTTTCTTGTAGATTTCGAGCTCTAGAACTCACTTCCGGCCTCGATTCTTTGATGGCTGCAACCGTTTTTCCAGAATCGACGATTGAAATATCGAAATTTTTGAAAATTCGATAAATTAGACATTTCGTACCGATTTTTTCGAAAATGTCGCTCCACGACCATCAACAGCCTATATTTTTGGAATCAGCACGTCGAGATCTACGTCCCTGAATTTTTTCAGAATTTTTAAACGACTTTTTCAAAAGTGAAAATTTTCCAATGGTCCCCCCTTCTTCAAATTTCGGCCAAATTTTGACATTTTCGAAACCTAACTGAGTACATTTTCTTGTAGATTTCGAGCTCTAGAACTCACTTCCGGCCTCGATTCTTTGATGGCTGCAACCGTTTTTCCAGAATCGACGATTGAAATATCGAAATTTTTGAAAATTCGATAAATTAGACATTTCGTACCGATTTTTTCGAAAATGTCGCTCCGCGACCATCAACAGCCTATATTTTTGGAATCAGCACGTCGAGATCTACGTCCCTGAATTTTTTCAGAATTTTTTAACGACTTTTTCAAAAGTGAAAATTTTCCAATGGTCCCCCTTCTTCAAATTTCGGCCAAATTTTGACATTTTCGAAACCTAACTGAGTACATTTTCTTGTAGATTTCGAGCTCTAGAACTCACTTCCGGCCTCGATTCTTTGATAGCTGCAACCGTTTTTCCAGATTCGACGGTTGAAATGTCGAAATTTTTGAAAATTCGATAAAAATTAGTCATTTCGTACCGATATTTTCGAAAATGTCGCTCCGCGACCATCAACAGCCTATATTTTTGGAATCAGCACGTCGAGATCTACGTCCCTGATTTTTTTCAGAATTTTTAATCGACTTTTTCAAAAGTGAAAATTTTCCAATGGTCCCCCCTTCTTCAAATTTCGGCCAAATTTTGACATTTTCGAAACCTAACTGAGGACATTTTCTTGTAGATTTCGAGCTCTAGAACTCACTTCCGGCCTCGATTCTTTGATAGCTGCAACCGTTTTTCCAGAATCGACGGTTGAAATATCGAAATTTTTGAAAATTCGATAAATTAGGCATTTCGTACCGATTTTTTCGAAAATGTCGCTCCGCGACCATCAACAGCCTATACTTTTGGAATCAGCACGTCGAGATCTACGTCCCTGAATTTTTTCAGAATTTTGTAACGACTTTTTCAAAAGTGAAAATTTTCCAATGGTCCCCCCTCTTCAAATTTCGGTCAAATTTTGACATTTTCGAAACCTAACTGAGTACATTTTCTTGTAGATTTCGAGCTCTAGAACTCACTTCCGGCCTTGATTCTTTGATAGCTGCAACCGTTTTTCCAGAATCGACGGTTGAAATATCGAAATTTTTGAAAATTCGATAAATTAGACATTTCGTACCGATTTTTTCGAAAATGTCGCTCCGCGACCATCAACAGCCTATATTTTTGGAATCAGCACGTCGAGATCTACGTCCCTGAATTTTTTCAGAATTTTTAAACGACTTTTTCAAAAGTGAAAATTTTCCAATGGTCCCCCCTTCTTCAAATTTCGGCCAAATTTTGACATTTTCGAAACCTAACTGAGTACATTTTCTTGTAGATTTCGAGCTCTAGAACTCACTTCCGGCCTCGATTCTTTGATGGCTGCAACCGTTTTTCCAGAATCGACGATTGAAATATCGAAATTTTTGAAAATTCGATAAATTAGACATTTCGTACCGATTTTTTCGAAAATGTCGCTCCACGACCATCAACAGCCTATATTTTTGGAATCAGCACGTCGAGATCTACGTCCCTGAATTTTTTCAGAATTTTTAAACGACTTTTTCAAAAGTGAAAATTTTCCAATGGTCCCCCCTTCTTCAAATTTCGGCCAAATTTTGACATTTTCGAAACCTAACTGAGTACATTTTCTTGTAGATTTCGAGCTCTAGAACTCACTTCCGGCCTCGATTCTTTGATGGCTGCAACCGTTTTTCCAGAATCGACGATTGAAATATCGAAATTTTTGAAAATTCGATAAATTAGACATTTCGTACCGATTTTTTCGAAAATGTCGCTCCGCGACCATCAACAGCCTATATTTTTGGAATCAGCACGTCGAGATCTACGTCCCTGAATTTTTTCAGAATTTTTTAACGACTTTTTCAAAAGTGAAAATTTTCCAATGGTCCCCCTTCTTCAAATTTCGGCCAAATTTTGACATTTTCGAAACCTAACTGAGTACATTTTCTTGTAGATTTCGAGCTCTAGAACTCACTTCCGGCCTCGATTCTTTGATAGCTGCAACCGTTTTTCCAGATTCGACGGTTGAAATGTCGAAATTTTTGAAAATTCGATAAAAATTAGTCATTTCGTACCGATATTTTCGAAAATGTCGCTCCGCGACCATCAACAGCCTATATTTTTGGAATCAGCACGTCGAGATCTACGTCCCTGATTTTTTTCAGAATTTTTAATCGACTTTTTCAAAAGTGAAAATTTTCCAATGGTCCCCCCTTCTTCAAATTTCGGCCAAATTTTGACATTTTCGAAACCTAACTGAGGACATTTTCTTGTAGATTTCGAGCTCTAGAACTCACTTCCGGCCTCGATTCTTTGATAGCTGCAACCGTTTTTCCAGAATCGACGGTTGAAATATCGAAATTTTTGAAAATTCGATAAATTAGGCATTTCGTACCGATTTTTTCGAAAATGTCGCTCCGCGACCATCAACAGCCTATACTTTTGGAATCAGCACGTCGAGATCTACGTCCCTGAATTTTTTCAGAATTTTGTAACGACTTTTTCAAAAGTGAAAATTTTCCAATGGTCCCCCCTCTTCAAATTTCGGTCAAATTTTGACATTTTCGAAACCTAACTGAGTACATTTTCTTGTAGATTTCGAGCTCTAGAACTCACTTCCGGCCTTGATTCTTTGATAGCTGCAACCGTTTTTCCAGAATCGACGGTTGAAATATCGAAATTTTTGAAAATTCGATAAATTAGACATTTCGTACCGATTTTTTCGAAAATGTCGCTCCGCGACCATCAACAGCCTATATTTTTGGAATCAGCACGTCGAGATCTACGTCCCTGAATTTTTTCAGAATTTTTAAACGACTTTTTCAAAAGTGAAAATTTTCCAATGGTCCCCCCTTCTTCAAATTTCGGCCAAATTTTGACATTTTCGAAACCTAACTGAGTACATTTTCTTGTAGATTTCGAGCTCTAGAACTCACTTCCGGCCTCGATTCTTTGATAGCTGCAACCGTTTTTCCAGAATCGACGGTTGAAATATCGAAATTTTTGAAAATTCGATAAATTAGACATTTCGTACCGATTTTTTCGAAAATGTCGCTCCGCGACCATCAACAGCCTATATTTTTGGAATCAGCACGTCGAGATCTACGTCCCTGAATTTTCTCAGAATTTTTAAACGACTTTTTCAAAAGTGAAAATTTTCCAATGGTCCCCCCTTCTTCAAATTTCGGCCAAATTTTGACATTTTCGAAACCTAACTGAGTACATTTTCTTGTAGATTTCGAGCTCTAGAACTCACTTCCGGCCTCGATTCTTTGATAGCTGCAACCGTTTTTCCAGAATCGACGGTTGAAATATCGAAATTTTTGAAAATTCGATAAATTAGGCATTTCGTACCGATTTTTTCGAAAATGTCGCTCCGCGACCATCAACAGCCTATATTTTTGGAATCAGCACGTCGAGATCTACGTCCCTGAATTTTTTCAGAATTTTTTAACGACTTTTTCAAAAGTGAAAATTTTCCAATGGTCCCCCCTCTTCAAATTTCGGCCAAATTTTGACATTTTCGAAACCTAACTGAGTACATTTTCTTGTAGATTTGGAGCTCTAGAACTCACTTCCGGCCTCGATTCTTTGATAGCTGCAACCGTTTTTCCAGAATCGACGGTTGAAATATCGAAATTTTTGAAAATTCGATAAATTAGGCATTTCGTACCGATTTTTCCGAAAATGTCGCTCCGCGACCATCAACAGCCTATATTTTTGGAATCAGCACGTCGAGATCTACGTCCCTGAATTTTTTCAGAATTTTTAAAAGACTTTTTCAAAAGTGAAAATTTTCCAATAGTCCCCCCTTCTTCAAATTTCGGCCAAATTTTGACATTTTCGAAACCTAACTGAGTACATTTTCTTGTAGATTTCGAGCTCTAGAACTCACTTCCGGCCTCGATTCTTTGATAGCTGCGAACGTTTTTCCAGAATCGACGATTGAAATATCGAAATTTTGGAAAATTCGATAAATTAGACATTTCGTACCGATTTTTTCGAAAATGTCGCTCCGCGACCACCAACAGCCTATATTTTTGGAATCAACACGTCGAGATCTACGTCCCTGAATTTTTTCAGAATTTTTAAACGACTTTTTCAAAACTGAAAATTTTCCAATGGTCCCCCCTTCTTCAAATTTCGGCCAAATTTTGCCATTTTCGAAACCTAACTGAGTACATTTGCTTGTAGATTTCGAGCTCTAGAACTCACTTCCGGCCTCGATTCTTTGATAGCTGCAACCGTTTTTCCAGAATCGACGGTTGAAATATCGAAATTTTTGAAAATTCGATAAATTAGGCATTTCGTACCGATTTTTTCGAAAATGTCGCTCCGCGACCATCAACAGCCTATATTTTTGGAATCAGCACGTCGAGATCTACGTCCCTGAATTTTTTTAGAATTTTTAAACGACTTTTTCAAAATTGAAAATTTTCCAATGGTCCCCCCTTCTTCAAATTTCGGCCAAATTTTGACATTTTCGAAACATAGCTGAGTACATTTTCTTGTAGATTTCGAGCTCTAGAACTCACTTCCGGCCTCGATTCTTTGATAGCTGCAACCGTTTTTCCAGAATCGACGGTTGAAATATCGAAATTTTTGAAAATTCGATAAATTAGGCATTTCGTACCGATTTTTTCGAAAATGTCGCTCCGCGACCATCAACAGCCTATATTTTTGGAATCAGCACGTCGAGATCTACGTCCCTGAATTTTTTCAGAATTTTTAAACGACTTTTTCAAAATTGAAAATTTTCCAATGGTCCCCCCTTCTTCAAATTTCGGCCAAATTTTGACATTTTCGAAACCTAACTGAGTACATTTTTATTGTAAATTTCGAGCTCTAGAACTCACTTCCGGCCTCGATTCTTTGATGGCTGCAACCGTTTTTCCAGAATCGACGATTGAAATATCGAAATTTTTGAAAATTCGATAAATTAGACATTTCGTACCGATTTTTTCGAAAATGTCGCTCCAAGACCATCAACAGCCTATATTTTTGGAATCAGCACGTCGAGATCTACGTCCCTGAATTTTTTCAGAATTTTTAAACGACTTTTTCAAAAGTGAAAATTTTCCAAAGGTCCCCCCTTCTTCAAAAATTCGGCCAAATTTTGACATTTTCGAAACCTAACTGAGTACATTTTCTTGTAGATTTCGAGATCTAGAACTCACTTCCGACCTCGATTCTTTGATGGCTGCAACCGTTTTTCCAGAATCGACGATTGAAATATCGAAATTTTTGAAAATTCGATAAATTAGACATTTCGTACCGATTTTTTCGAAAATGTCGCTCCACGACCATCAACAGCCTATATTTTTGGAATCAGCACGTCGAGATCTACGTCCCTGAATTTTTTCAGAATTTTTAAACGACTTTTTCAAAAGTGAAAATTTTCCAATGGTCCCCCCTTCTTCAAATTTCGGCCAAATTTTGACATTTTCGAAACCTAACTGAGTACATTTTCTTGTAGATTTCGAGCTCTAGAACTCACTTCCGGCCTCGATTCTTTGATGGCTGCAACCGTTTTTCCAGAATCGACGATTGAAATATCGAAATTTTTGAAAATTCGATAAATTAGACATTTCGTACCGATTTTTTCGAAAATGTCGCTCCGCGACCATCAACAGCCTATATTTTTGGAATCAGCACGTCGAGATCTACGTCCCTGAATTTTTTCAGAATTTTTAAACGACTTTTTCAAAAGTGAAAATTTTCCAATGGTCCCCCCTTCTTCAAATTTCGGCCAAATTTTGACATTTTCGAAACCTAACTGAGTACATTTTCTTGTAGATTTCGAGCTCTAGAACTCACTTCCGGCCTCGATTCTTTGATAGCTGCAACCGTTTTTCCAGATTCGACGGTTGAAATGTCGAAATTTTTGAAAATTCGATAAAAATTAGTCATTTCGTACCGATATTTTCGAAAATGTCGCTCCGCGACCATCAACAGCCTATATTTTTGGAATCAGCACGTCGAGATCTACGTCCCTGATTTTTTTCAGAATTTTTAATCGACTTTTTCAAAAGTGAAAATTTTCCAATGGTCCCCCCTTCTTCAAATTTCGGCCAAATTTTGACATTTTCGAAACCTAACTGAGGACATTTTCTTGTAGATTTCGAGCTCTAGAACTCACTTCCGGCCTCGATTCTTTGATAGCTGCAACCGTTTTTCCAGAATCGACGGTTGAAATATCGAAATTTTTGAAAATTCGATAAATTAGACATTTCGTACCGATTTTTTCGAAAATGTCGCTCCGCGACCATCAACAGCCTATATTTTTGGAATCGGCACGTCGATATCTACGTCCCTGAATTTTTTCAGAATTTTTAAACGACTTTTTCAAAAGTGAAAATTTTCCAATGGTCTCCCCTTCTTCAAATTTCGGCCAAATTTTGACATTTTCGAAACCTAACTGAGTACATTTTCTTGTAGATTTCGAGCTCTAGAACTCACTTCCGGCCTCGATTCTTTGATGGCTGCAACCGTTTTTCCAGAATCGACGATTGAAATATCGAAATTTTTGAAAATTCGATAAATTAGACATTTCGTACCGATTTTTTCGAAAATGTCGCTCCACGACCAT
Organism: Zophobas morio; assembly: GCF_036711695.1. Taxonomy (NCBI): domain Eukaryota; kingdom Metazoa; phylum Arthropoda; class Insecta; order Coleoptera; family Tenebrionidae; genus Zophobas; species Zophobas morio. Next base: position 25,671 of record NW_026972337.1, read on the forward strand.
CAACAGCCTATATTTTTGGAATCAGCACGTCGAGATCTACGTCCCTGAATTTTTTCAGAATTTTTAAACGACTTTTTCAAAAGTGAAAATTTTCCAATGGTCCCCCCTTCTTCAAAAATTCGGCCAAATTTTGACATTTTCGAAACCTAACTGAGTACATTTTCTTGTAGATTTCGAGCTCTAGAACTCACTTCCGACCTCGATTCTTTGATGGCTGCAACCGTTTTTCCAGAATCGAGGATTGAAATATCGAAATTTTTGAAAATTCGATAAATTAGACATTTCGTACCGATTTTTTCGAAAATGTCGCTCCACGACCATCAACAGCCTATATTTTTGGAATCAGCACGTCGAGATCTACGTCCCTGAATTTTTTCAGAATTTTTAAACGACTTTTTCAAAAGTGAAAATTTTCCAATGGTCCCCCCTTCTTCAAATTTCGGCCAAATTTTGACATTTTCGAAACCTAACTGAGTACATTTTCTTGTAGATTTCGAGCTCTAGAACTCACTTCCGGCCTCGATTCTTTGATGGCTGCAACCGTTTTTCCAGAATCGACGATTGAAATATCGAAATTTTTGAAAATTCGATAAATTAGACATTTCGTACCGATTTTTTCGAAAATGTCGCTCCGCGACCATCAACAGCCTATATTTTTGGAATCAGCACGTCGAGATCTACGTCCCTGAATTTTTTCAGAATTTTTAAACGACTTTTTCAAAAGTGAAAATTTTCCAATGGTCCCCCCTTCTTCAAATTTCGGCCAAATTTTGACATTTTCGAAACCTAACTGAGGACATTTTCTTGTAGATTTCGAGCTCTAGAACTCACTTCCGGCCTCGATTCTTTGATAGCTACAACCGTTTTTCCAGAATCGACGGTTGAAATATCGAAATTTTTGAAAATTCGATAAATTAGGCATTTCGTACCGATTTTTTCGAAAATGTCGCTCCGCGACCATCAACAGCCTATATTTTTGGAATCAGCACGTCGAGATCTACGTCCCTGAATTTTTTCAGAATTTTGTAACGACTTTTTCAAAAGTGAAAATTTTCCAATGGTCCCCCCTCTTCAAATTTCGGTCAAATTTTGACATTTTCGAAACCTAACTGAGTACATTTTCTTGTAGATTTCGAGCTCTAGAACTCACTTCCGGCCTCGATTCTTTGATAGCTGCAACCGTTTTTTCCAGAATCGACGGTTGAAATATCGAAATTTTTGAAAATTCGATAAATTAGACATTTCGTACCGATTTTTTCGAAAATGTCGCTCCGCGACCATCAACAGCCTATATTTTTGGAATCGGCACATCGATATCTACGTCCCTGAATTTTTTCAGAATTTTTAAACGACTTTTTCAAAAGTGAAAATTTTCCAATGGTCCCCCCTTCTTCAAATTTCGGCCAAATTTTGACATTTTCGAAACCTAACTGAGTACATTTTCATGAAGATTTCGAGCTCTAGAACTCACTTCCGGCCTCGATTTTTTGATAGCTGCAACCGTTTTTCCAGAATCCACGGTTGAAATATCGAAATTTTTGAAAATTCGATAAATTAGGCATTTCGTACCGATTTTTTCGAAAATGTCGCTCCGCGACCATCAACAGCCTATATTTTTGGAATCAGCACGTCGAGATCTACGTCCCTGAATTTTTTCAGAATTTTTAATCGACTTTTTCAAAAGTGAAAATTTTCCAATTGTCTCCCCTTCTTCAAATTTCGGCCAAATTTTGACATTTTCGAAACCTAACTGAGTACATTTTCTTGCAGATTTCGAGCTCTAGAACTCACTTCCGGCCTCGATTCTTTGATAGCTGCAACCGCTTTTCCAGAATCGACGGTTGAAATATCGAAATTTTTGAAAATTCGATAAATTAGGCATTTCGTAACGATTTTTTCGAAAATGTCGCTCCGCGACCATCAACAGCCTATATTTTTGGAATCAGCACGTCGAGATCTACGTCCCTGAATTTTTTCAGAATTTTTAAACGACTTTTTCAAAAGTGAAAATTTTCCAATGGTCCCCCCTTCTTCAAATTTCGGCCAAATTTTGACATTTTCAAAACCTAACTGAGTACATTTTCTCGTAGATTTCGAGCTCTAGAACTCACTTCCGGCCTCGATTCTTTGATTGCTGCAACCGCTTTTCCAAAATCGACGGTTGAAATATCGAAATTTTTGAAAATTCGATACATTAGGCATTTCGTACCGATTTTTTCGAAAATGTCGCTCCGCGACCATCAACAGCCTATATTTTTGGAATCAGCACGTCGAGATATACGGCCTTGAATTTTTTCAGAATTTTTAAACGACTTTTTCAAAAGTGTAAATTTTCCAATGGTCCCCCCTTCTTCAAATTTCGGCCAAATTTTGACATTTTCAAAACCTAACTGAGTACATTTTCTTGTAGATTTCGAGCTCTAGAACTCACTTCCGGCCTCGATTCTTTGATAGCTGCAACCGTTTTTCCAGAATCGACGGTTGAAATATCGAAATTTTTGAAAATTCGATAAATTAGGCATTTCGTACCGATTTTTTCGAAAATGTCGCTCCGCGACCATCAACACCCTATATTTTTGGAATCAGCACGTCGAGATCTACGTCCCAGAATTTTTTCAGAATTATTAAACGACTTTTTCAAAAATGAAAATTTTCCAATGGTCCCCCCTTCTTCAAATTTCGGCCAAATTTTGACATTTTCGAAACATAACTGAGTACATTTTCTTGTAGATTTCGAGCTCTAGAACTCACTTCCGGCCTCGATTCTTTGATAGCTGCAACCGTTTTTCCAAAATCGACGGTTGAAATATCGAAATTTTTGAAAATTCGATAAATTAGGCATTTCGTACCGATTTTTTCGAAAATGTCGCTCCGCGACCATCAACAGCCTATATTTTTGGAATCAGCACGTCGAGATCTACGTCCCTGAATTTTTTCAGAATTTTTAAACGACTTTTTCAAAAGTGAAAATTTTCCAATGGTCCCCCCTTCTTCAAATTTCGGCCAAATTTTGACATTTTCGAAACCTAACTGAGTACATTTTCTTGTAGATCTCGAGCTCTAGAACTCACTTCCGGCCTCCATTCTTTGATAGCTGCAACCGTTTTTCCAGAATCGACGGTTGAAATATCGAAATTTTTGAAAATTCGATAAATTAGGCATTTCGTACCAATTTTTTCGAAAATGTCGCTCCGCGACCATCAACAGCCTATATTTTTGGAATCAGCACGTTCGAGATCTACGTCCCTGAATTTTTTCAGAATTTTTAATCGACTTTTTCAAAAGTGAAAATTTTCCAATGGTCCCCCATTCTTCAAATTTCGGCCAAATTTTGACATTTTCGAAACCTAACTGAGTACATTTTCTTGTAGATTTCGAGCTCTAGAACTCACTTCCGGCCTCGATTCTTTGATAGCTGCAACCGTTTTTCCAGAATCGACGGTTGAAATATCGAAATTTTTGAAAATTCGATAAATTAGGCATTTCGTACCGATTTTTTCGAAAATGTCGCTCCGCGACCATCAACAGCCTATATTTTTGGAATCAGCACGTCGAGATATACGTGCCTGAATTTTTTCAGAATTTTTAAACGACTTTTTCAAAAGTGAAAATTTTCCAATGGTCCCCCCTTCTTCAAATTTCGGCCAAATTTTGACATTTTCGAAACGTAACTGAGTACATTTTCTTGTAGATTTCGAGCTCTAGAACTCACTTCCGGCCTCGATTCTTTGATAGCTGCAACCGTTTTTCCAAAATCGACGGTTGAAATATCGAAATTTTTGAAAATTCGATAAATTAGGCATTTCGTACCGATTTTTTCGAAAATGTCGCTCCGCGACCATCAACAGCCTATATTTTTGGAATCAGCACGTCGAGATCTACGTCCCTGAATTTTTTCAGAATTTTTAAACGACTTTTTCAAAAGTGAAAATTTTCCAATGGTCCCCCCTTCTTCAAATTTCGGCCAAATTTTGACATTTTCGAAACCTAACTGAGTACATTTTCTTGTAGATTTCGAGCTCTAGAACTCACTTCCGGCCTCGATTCTTTGATGGCTGCAACCGTTTTTCCAGAATCGACGATTGAAATATCGAAATTTTTGAAAATTCGATAAATTAGACATTTCGTACCGATTTTTTCGAAAATGTCGCTCCACGACCATCAACAGCCTATATTTTTGGAATCAGCACGTCGAGATCTACGTCCCTGAATTTTTTCAGAATTTTTAAACGACTTTTTCAAAAGTGAAAATTTAATTTTCCAATGGTCCCCCCTTCTTCATATTTCGGCCAAATTTTGACATTTTCGAAACCTAACTGAGTACATTTTCTTGTAGATTTCGAGCTCTAGAACTCACTTCCGGCCTCGATTCTTTGATGGCTGCAACCGTTTTTCCAGAATCGACGATTGAAATATCGAAATTTTTGAAAATTCGATAAATTAGACATTTCGTACCGATTTTTTCGAAAATGTCGCTCCGCGACCATCAACAGCCTATATTTTTGGAATCAGCACGTCGAGATCTACGTCCCTGAATTTTTTCAGAATTTTTTAACGACTTTTTCAAAAGTGAAAATTTTCCAATGGTCCCCCTTCTTCAAATTTCGGCCAAATTTTGACATTTTCGAAACCTAACTGAGTACATTTTCTTGTAGATTTCGAGCTCTAGAACTCACTTCCGGCCTCGATTCTTTGATAGCTGCAACCGTTTTTCCAGATTCGACGGTTGAAATGTCGAAATTTTTGAAAATTCGATAAAAATTAGTCATTTCGTACCGATATTTTCGAAAATGTCGCTCCGCGACCATCAACAGCCTATATTTTTGGAATCAGCACGTCGAGATCTACGTCCCTGATTTTTTTCAGAATTTTTAATCGACTTTTTCAAAAGTGAAAATTTTCCAATGGTCCCCCCTTCTTCAAATTTCGGCCAAATTTTGACATTTTCGAAACCTAACTGAGGACATTTTCTTGTAGATTTCGAGCTCTAGAACTCACTTCCGGCCTCGATTCTTTGATAGCTGCAACCGTTTTTCCAGAATCGACGGTTGAAATATCGAAATTTTTGAAAATTCGATAAATTAGGCATTTCGTACCGATTTTTTCGAAAATGTCGCTCCGCGACCATCAACAGCCTATACTTTTGGAATCAGCACGTCGAGATCTACGTCCCTGAATTTTTTCAGAATTTTGTAACGACTTTTTCAAAAGTGAAAATTTTCCAATGGTCCCCCCTCTTCAAATTTCGGTCAAATTTTGACATTTTCGAAACCTAACTGAGTACATTTTCTTGTAGATTTCGAGCTCTAGAACTCACTTCCGGCCTTGATTCTTTGATAGCTGCAACCGTTTTTCCAGAATCGACGGTTGAAATATCGAAATTTTTGAAAATTCGATAAATTAGACATTTCGTACCGATTTTTTCGAAAATGTCGCTCCGCGACCATCAACAGCCTATATTTTTGGAATCAGCACGTCGAGATCTACGTCCCTGAATTTTTTCAGAATTTTTAAACGACTTTTTCAAAAGTGAAAATTTTCCAATGGTCCCCCCTTCTTCAAATTTCGGCCAAATTTTGACATTTTCGAAACCTAACTGAGTACATTTTCTTGTAGATTTCGAGCTCTAGAACTCACTTCCGGCCTCGATTCTTTGATAGCTGCAACCGTTTTTCCAGAATCGACGGTTGAAATATCGAAATTTTTGAAAATTCGATAAATTAGACATTTCGTACCGATTTTTTCGAAAATGTCGCTCCGCGACCATCAACAGCCTATATTTTTGGAATCAGCACGTCGAGATCTACGTCCCTGAATTTTCTCAGAATTTTTAAACGACTTTTTCAAAAGTGAAAATTTTCCAATGGTCCCCCCTTCTTCAAATTTCGGCCAAATTTTGACATTTTCGAAACCTAACTGAGTACATTTTCTTGTAGATTTCGAGCTCTAGAACTCACTTCCGGCCTCGATTCTTTGATAGCTGCAACCGTTTTTCCAGAATCGACGGTTGAAATATCGAAATTTTTGAAAATTCGATAAATTAGGCATTTCGTACCGATTTTTTCGAAAATGTCGCTCCGCGACCATCAACAGCCTATATTTTTGGAATCAGCACGTCGAGATCTACGTCCCTGAATTTTTTCAGAATTTTTTAACGACTTTTTCAAAAGTGAAAATTTTCCAATGGTCCCCCCTCTTCAAATTTCGGCCAAATTTTGACATTTTCGAAACCTAACTGAGTACATTTTCTTGTAGATTTGGAGCTCTAGAACTCACTTCCGGCCTCGATTCTTTGATAGCTGCAACCGTTTTTCCAGAATCGACGGTTGAAATATCGAAATTTTTGAAAATTCGATAAATTAGGCATTTCGTACCGATTTTTCCGAAAATGTCGCTCCGCGACCATCAACAGCCTATATTTTTGGAATCAGCACGTCGAGATCTACGTCCCTGAATTTTTTCAGAATTTTTAAAAGACTTTTTCAAAAGTGAAAATTTTCCAATAGTCCCCCCTTCTTCAAATTTCGGCCAAATTTTGACATTTTCGAAACCTAACTGAGTACATTTTCTTGTAGATTTCGAGCTCTAGAACTCACTTCCGGCCTCGATTCTTTGATAGCTGCGAACGTTTTTCCAGAATCGACGATTGAAATATCGAAATTTTGGAAAATTCGATAAATTAGACATTTCGTACCGATTTTTTCGAAAATGTCGCTCCGCGACCACCAACAGCCTATATTTTTGGAATCAACACGTCGAGATCTACGTCCCTGAATTTTTTCAGAATTTTTAAACGACTTTTTCAAAACTGAAAATTTTCCAATGGTCCCCCCTTCTTCAAATTTCGGCCAAATTTTGCCATTTTCGAAACCTAACTGAGTACATTTGCTTGTAGATTTCGAGCTCTAGAACTCACTTCCGGCCTCGATTCTTTGATAGCTGCAACCGTTTTTCCAGAATCGACGGTTGAAATATCGAAATTTTTGAAAATTCGATAAATTAGGCATTTCGTACCGATTTTTTCGAAAATGTCGCTCCGCGACCATCAACAGCCTATATTTTTGGAATCAGCACGTCGAGATCTACGTCCCTGAATTTTTTTAGAATTTTTAAACGACTTTTTCAAAATTGAAAATTTTCCAATGGTCCCCCCTTCTTCAAATTTCGGCCAAATTTTGACATTTTCGAAACCTAACTGAGTACATTTTCTTGTAGATTTCGAGCTCTAGAACTCACTTCCGGCCTCGATTCTTTGATAGCTGCGACCGTTTTTCCAGAATCGACGATTGAAATATCGAAATTTTTGAAAATTCGATATATTAGACATTTCGTACCGATTTTTTCGAAAATGTCGCTCCGCGACCACCAACAGCCTATATTTTTGGAATCAGCAAGTCGAGATCTACGTCCCTGAATTTTTTCAGAATTTTTAAACGACTTTTTCAAAAGTGAAAATTTTCCAATGGTCCCCCCTTCTTCAAATTTCGGCCAAATTTTGACATTTTCGAAACCTAACTGAGTACATTTTTATTGTAAATTTCGAGCTCTAGAACTCACTTCCGGCCTCGATTCTTTGATGGCTGCAACCGTTTTTCCAGAATCGACGATTGAAATATCGAAATTTTTGAAAATTCGATAAATTAGACATTTCGTACAGATTTTTTCGAAAATGTCGCTCCAAGACCATCAACAGCCTATATTTTTGGAATCAGCACGTCGAGATCTACGTCCCTGAATTTTTTCAGAATTTTTAAACGACTTTTTCAAAAGTGAAAATTTTCCAAAGGTCCCCCCTTCTTCAAAAATTCGGCCAAATTTTGACATTTTCGAAACCTAACTGAGTACATTTTCTTGTAGATTTCGAGATCTAGAACTCACTTCCGACCTCGATTCTTTGATGGCTGCAACCGTTTTTCCAGAATCGACGATTGAAATATCGAAATTTTTGAAAATTCGATAAATTAGACATTTCGTACCGATTTTTTCGAAAATGTCGCTCCACGACCATCAACAGCCTATATTTTTGGAATCAGCACGTCGAGATCTACGTCCCTGAATTTTTTCAGAATTTTTAAACGACTTTTTCAAAAGTGAAAATTTTCCAATGGTCCCCCCTTCTTCAAATTTCGGCCAAATTTTGACATTTTCGAAACCTAACTGAGTACATTTTCTTGTAGATTTCGAGCTCTAGAACTCACTTCCGGCCTCGATTCTTTGATGGCTGCAACCGTTTTTCCAGAATCGACGATTGAAATATCGAAATTTTTGAAAATTCGATAAATTAGACATTTCGTACCGATTTTTTCGAAAATGTCGCTCCGCGACCATCAACAGCCTATATTTTTGGAATCAGCACGTCGAGATCTACGTCCCTGAATTTTTTCAGAATTTTTAAACGACTTTTTCAAAAGTGAAAATTTTCCAATGGTCCCCCCTTCTTCAAATTTCGGCCAAATTTTGACATTTTCGAAACCTAACTGAGTACATTTTCTTGTAGATTTCGAGCTCTAGAACTCACTTCCGGCCTCGATTCTTTGATGGCTGCAACCGTTTTTCCAGAATCGACGATTGAAATATCGAAATTTTTGAAAATTCGATAAATTAGACATTTCGTACCGATTTTTTCGAAAATGTCGCTCCACGACCATCAACAGCCTATATTTTTGGAATCAGCACGTCGAGATCTACGTCCCTGAATTTTTTCAGAATTTTTAAACGACTTTTTCAAAAGTGAAAATTTTCCAATGGTCCCCCCTTCTTCAAAAATTCGGCCAAATTTTGACATTTTCGAAACCTAACTGAGTACATTTTCTTGTAGATTTCGAGCTCTAGAACTCACTTCCGACCTCGATTCTTTGATGGCTGCAACCGTTTTTCCAGAATCGAGGATTGAAATATCGAAATTTTTGAAAATTCGATAAATTAGACATTTCGTACCGATTTTTTCGAAAATGTCGCTCCACGACCATCAACAGCCTATATTTTTGGAATCAGCACGTCGAGATCTACGTCCCTGAATTTTTTCAGAATTTTTAAACGACTTTTTCAAAAGTGAAAATTTTCCAATGGTCCCCCCTTCTTCAAATTTCGGCCAAATTTTGACATTTTCGAAACCTAACTGAGTACATTTTCTTGTAGATTTCGAGCTCTAGAACTCACTTCCGGCCTCGATTCTTTGATGGCTGCAACCGTTTTTCCAGAATCGACGATTGAAATATCGAAATTTTTGAAAATTCGATAAATTAGACATTTCGTACCGATTTTTTCGAAAATGTCGCTCCGCGACCATCAACAGCCTATATTTTTGGAATCAGCACGTCGAGATCTACGTCCCTGAATTTTTTCAGAATTTTTAAACGACTTTTTCAAAAGTGAAAATTTTCCAATGGTCCCCCCTTCTTCAAATTTCGGCCAAATTTTGACATTTTCGAAACCTAACTGAGGACATTTTCTTGTAGATTTCGAGCTCTAGAACTCACTTCCGGCCTCGATTCTTTGATAGCTACAACCGTTTTTCCAGAATCGACGGTTGAAATATCGAAATTTTTGAAAATTCGATAAATTAGGCATTTCGTACCGATTTTTTCGAAAATGTCGCTCCGCGACCATCAACAGCCTATATTTTTGGAATCAGCACGTCGAGATCTACGTCCCTGAATTTTTTCAGAATTTTGTAACGACTTTTTCAAAAGTGAAAATTTTCCAATGGTCCCCCCTCTTCAAATTTCGGTCAAATTTTGACATTTTCGAAACCTAACTGAGTACATTTTCTTGTAGATTTCGAGCTCTAGAACTCACTTCCGGCCTCGATTCTTTGATAGCTGCAACCGTTTTTCCAGAATCGACGGTTGAAATATCGAAATTTTTGAAAATTCGATAAATTAGACATTTCGTACCGATTTTTTCGAAAATGTCGCTCCGCGACCATCAACAGCCTATATTTTTGGAATCGGCACATCGATATCTACGTCCCTGAATTTTTTCAGAATTTTTAAACGACTTTTTCAAAAGTGAAAATTTTCCAATGGTCCCCCCTTCTTCAAATTTCGGCCAAATTTTGACATTTTCGAAACCTAACTGAGTACATTTTCATGAAGATTTCGAGCTCTAGAACTCACTTCCGGCCTCGATTTTTTGATAGCTGCAACCGTTTTTCCAGAATCCACGGTTGAAATATCGAAATTTTTGAAAATTCGATAAATTAGGCATTTCGTACCGATTTTTTCGAAAATGTCGCTCCGCGACCATCAACAGCCTATATTTTTGGAATCAGCACGTCGAGATCTACGTCCCTGAATTTTTTCAGAATTTTTAATCGACTTTTTCAAAAGTGAAAATTTTCCAATTGTCTCCCCTTCTTCAAATTTCGGCCAAATTTTGACATTTTCGAAACCTAACTGAGTACATTTTCTTGCAGATTTCGAGCTCTAGAACTCACTTCCGGCCTCGATTCTTTGATAGCTGCAACCGCTTTTCCAGAATCGACGGTTGAAATATCGAAATTTTTGAAAATTCGATAAATTAGGCATTTCGTAACGATTTTTTCGAAAATGTCGCTCCGCGACCATCAACAGCCTATATTTTTGGAATCAGCACGTCGAGATCTACGTCCCTGAATTTTTTCAGAATTTTTAAACGACTTTTTCAAAAGTGAAAATTTTCCAATGGTCCCCCCTTCTTCAAATTTCGGCCAAATTTTGACATTTTCAAAACCTAACTGAGTACATTTTCTCGTAGATTTCGAGCTCTAGAACTCACTTCCGGCCTCGATTCTTTGATTGCTGCAACCGCTTTTCCAAAATCGACGGTTGAAATATCGAAATTTTTGAAAATTCGATACATTAGGCATTTCGTACCGATTTTTTCGAAAATGTCGCTCCGCGACCATCAACAGCCTATATTTTTGGAATCAGCACGTCGAGATATACGGCCTTGAATTTTTTCAGAATTTTTAAACGACTTTTTCAAAAGTGTAAATTTTCCAATGGTCCCCCCTTCTTCAAATTTCGGCCAAATTTTGACATTTTCAAAACCTAACTGAGTACATTTTCTTGTAGATTTCGAGCTCTAGAACTCACTTCCGGCCTCGATTCTTTGATAGCTGCAACCGTTTTTCCAGAATCGACGGTTGAAATATCGAAATTTTTGAAAATTCGATAAATTAGGCATTTCGTACCGATTTTTTCGAAAATGTCGCTCCGCGACCATCAACACCCTATATTTTTGGAATCAGCACGTCGAGATCTACGTCCCAGAATTTTTTCAGAATTATTAAACGACTTTTTCAAAAATGAAAATTTTCCAATGGTCCCCCCTTCTTCAAATTTCGGCCAAATTTTGACATTTTCGAAACATAACTGAGTACATTTTCTTGTAGATTTCGAGCTCTAGAACTCACTTCCGGCCTCGATTCTTTGATAGCTGCAACCGTTTTTCCAAAATCGACGGTTGAAATATCGAAATTTTTGAAAATTCGATAAATTAGGCATTTCGTACCGATTTTTTCGAAAATGTCGCTCCGCGACCATCAACAGCCTATATTTTTGGAATCAGCACGTCGAGATCTACGTCCCTGAATTTTTTCAGAATTTTTAAACGACTTTTTCAAAAGTGAAAATTTTCCAATGGTCCCCCCTTCTTCAAATTTCGGCCAAATTTTGACATTTTCGAAACCTAACTGAGTACATTTTCTTGTAGATCTCGAGCTCTAGAACTCACTTCCGGCCTCCATTCTTTGATAGCTGCAACCGTTTTTCCAGAATCGACGGTTGAAATATCGAAATTTTTGAAAATTCGATAAATTAGGCATTTCGTACCAATTTTTTCGAAAATGTCGCTCCGCGACCATCAACAGCCTATATTTTTGGAATCAGCACGTTCGAGATCTACGTCCCTGAATTTTTTCAGAATTTTTAATCGACTTTTTCAAAAGTGAAAATTTTCCAATGGTCCCCCATTCTTCAAATTTCGGCCAAATTTTGACATTTTCGAAACCTAACTGAGTACATTTTCTTGTAGATTTCGAGCTCTAGAACTCACTTCCGGCCTCGATTCTTTGATAGCTGCAACCGTTTTTCCAGAATCGACGGTTGAAATATCGAAATTTTTGAAAATTCGATAAATTAGGCATTTCGTACCGATTTTTTCGAAAATGTCGCTCCGCGACCATCAACAGCCTATATTTTTGGAATCAGCACGTCGAGATATACGTGCCTGAATTTTTTCAGAATTTTTAAACGACTTTTTCAAAAGTGAAAATTTTCCAATGGTCCCCCCTTCTTCAAATTTCGGCCAAATTTTGACATTTTCGAAACGTAACTGAGTACATTTTCTTGTAGATCTCGAGCTCTAGAACTCACTTCCGGCCTCGATTCTTTGATAGCTGCAACCGTTTTTCCAGAATCGACGGTTGAAATATCGAAATTTTTGATAATTCGATAAATTAGGCATTTCATACCAATTTTTTCGAAAATGTCGCTCCGCGACCATCAACAGCCTATATTTTTGGAATCAGCACGTCGAGATCTACGTCCCTGAATTTTTTCAGAATTTTTAATCGACTTTTTCAAAAGTGAAAATTTTCCAATGGTCCCCCATTCTTCAAATTTCGGCCAAATTTTGACATTTTCGAAACCTAACTGAGTACATTTTCTTGTAGATTTCGAGCTCTAGAACTCACTTCCGGCCTCGATTCTTTGATAGCTGCAACCGTTTTTCCAGAATCGACGGTTGAAATATCGAAATTTTTGAAAATTCGATAAATTAGGCATTTCGTACCAATTTTTTCGAAAATGTCGCTCCGCGACCATCAACAGCCTATATTTTTGGAATCAGCACGTCGAGATCTACGTCCCTGAATTTTTTCAGAATTTTTAATCGACTTTTTCAAAAGTGAAAATTTTCCAATGGTCCCCCATTCTTCAAATTTCGGCCAAATTTTGACATTTTCGAAACCTAACTGAGTACATTTTCTTGTTGATTTCTAGCTCTAGAACTCACTTCCGGCCTCGATTCTTTGATAGCTGCAACCGCTTTTCCAGAATCGACGGTTGAAATATCGAAATTTTTGAAAATTCGATAAATTAGGCATTTCGTACCGATTTTTTCGAAAATGTCGCTCCGCGACCATCAACAGCCTATATTTTTGGAATCAGCACGTCGAGATCTACGTCCCTGAATTTTTTCAGAATTTTTAAACGACTTTTTCAAAAGTGAAAATTTTCCAATGGTCCCCCCTTCTTCAAATTTCGGCCAAATTTTGACATTTTCGAATCCTAACTGAGTACATTTTCTTGTAGATTTCGAGTTCTAGAACTCACTTCCGGCCTCGATTCTTTGATAGCTGCAACCGTTTTTCCAAAATCGACGGATGAAATGTCGAAATTTTTGAAAATTCGATAAAATAGGCATTTCGTTCCGATTTTTTCGAAAATGTCGCTCCGCGACCATCAACAGCCTATATTTTTGGAATCAGCACGTCGAGATCTACGTCCCTGAATTTTTTCAGAATTTTGTAAAGACTTTTTCAAAAGTGAAAATTTTCCAATGGTCCCCCCTCTTCAAATTTCGGTCAAATTTTGACATTTTCGAAACCTAACTGAGTACATTTTCTTGTAGATTTCGAGCTCTAGAACTCACTTCCGTCCTCGATTCTTTGATAGCTGCAACCGTTTTTCCAGAATCGACGGTTGAAATATCGAAATTTTTGAAAATTCGATAAATTAGACATTTCGTACCGATTTTTTCGAAAATGTCGCTCCGCGACCATCAACAGCCTATATTTTTGGAATCGGCACGTCGATATCTACGTCCCTGAATTTTTTCAGAATTTTTAAACGACTTTTTCAAAAGTGAAAATTTTCCAATGGTCCCTCCTTCTTCAAATTTCGGCCAAATTTTGACATTTTCGAAACCTAACTGAGTACATTTTCTTGTAGATTTCGAGCTCTAGAACTCACTTCCGGCCTCGATTTTTTGATAGCTGCAACCGTTTTTCCAGATTCGACGGTTGAAATATCGAAATTTTTGAAAATTCGATAAATTAGGCATTTCGTACAGATTTTTTCGAAAATGTCGCTCCGCGACCATCAACAGCCTATATTTTTGGAATCAGCACGTCGAGATCTACGTCCCTGAATTTTTTCAGAATTTTTAATCGACTTTTTCAAAAGTGAAAATTTTCCAATGGTCTCCCCTTCTTCAAATTTCGGCCAAATTTTGACATTTTCGAAACCTAACTGAGTACATTTTCTTGCAGATTTCGAGCTCTAGAACTCACTTCCGGCCTCGATTCTTTGATAGCTGCAACCGTTTTTCCAGAATCGACTGTTGAAATATCGAAATTTTTGAAAATTCGATAAATTAGACATTTCGTACCGATTTTTTCGAAAATGTCGCTCCGCGACCATCAACACCCTATATTTTTGGAATCAGCACGTCGAGATCTACGTCCCAGAATTTTTTCAGAATTATTAAACGACTTTTTCAAAAATGAAAATTTTCCAATGGTCCCCCCTTCTTCAAATTTCGGCCAAATTTTGACATTTTCGAAACATAACTGAGTACATTTTCTTGTAGATTTCGAGCTCTAGAACTCACTTCCGGCCTCGATTCTTTGATAGCTGCAACCGTTTTTCCAAAATCGACGGTTGAAATATCGAAATTTTTGAAAATTCGATAAATTAGCCATTTCGTACCGATTTTTTCGAAAATGTCGCTCCGCGACCATCAACAGCCTATATTTTTGGAATCAGCACGTCGAGATCTACGTCCCTGAATTTTTTCAGAATTTTTAAACGACTTTTTCAAAAGTGAAAATTTTCCAATGGTCCCCCCTTCTTCAAATTTCGGCCAAATTTTGACATTTTCGAAACCTAACTGAGTACATTTTCTTGTAGATCTCGAGCTCTAGAACTCACTTCCGGCCTCGATTCTTTGATAGCTGCAACCGTTTTTCCAAAATCGACGGTTGAAATATCGAAATTTTTGAAAATTCGATAAATTAGGCATTTCGTACCGATTTTTTCGAAAATGTCGCTCCGCGACCATCAACAGCCTATATTTTTGGAATCAGCACGTCGAGATCTACGTCCCTGAATTTTTTCAGAATTTTTAAACGACTTTTTCAAAAGTGAAAATTTTCCAATGGTCCCCCCTTCTTCAAATTTCGGCCAAATTTTGACATTTTCGAAACCTAACTGAGTACATTTTCTTGTAGATTTCGAGCTCTAGAACTCACTTCCGGCCTCGATTCTTTGATAGCTGCAACCGTTTTTCCAGAATCGACGGTTGAAATATCGAAATTTTTGAAAATTCGATAAATTAGGCATTTCGTACCGATTTTTTCGAAAATGTCGCTCCGCGACCATCAACAGCCTATATTTTTGGAATCAGCACGTCGAGATCTACGTGCCTGAATTTTTTCAGAATTTTTAAACGACTTTTTCAAAAGTGAAAATTTTCCAATGGTCCCCCCTTCTTCAAATTTCGGCCAAATTTTGACATTTTCGAAACCTAACTGAGTACATTTTCTTGTAGATCTCGAGCTCTAGAACTCACTTCCGGCCTCGATTCTTTGATAGCTGCAACCGTTTTTCCAGAATCGACGGTTGAAATATCGAAATTTTTGAAAATTCGATAAATTAGGCATTTCATACCAATTTTTTCGAAAATGTCGCTCCGCGACCATCAACAGCCTATATTTTTGGAATCAGCACGTCGAGATCTACGTCCCTGAATTTTTTCAGAATTTTTAATCGACTTTTTCAAAAGTGAAAATTTTCCAATGGTCCCCCATTCTTCAAATTTCGGCCAAATTTTGACATTTTCGAAACCTAACTGAGTACATTTTCTTGTAGATTTCGAGTTCTAGAACTCACTTCCGGCCTCGATTCTTTGATAGCTGCAACCGTTTTTCCAAAATCGACGGATGAAATGTCGAAATTTTTGAAAATTCGATAAAATAGGCATTTCGTTCCGATTTTTTCGAAAATGTCGCTCCGCGACCATCAACAGCCTATATTTTTGGAATCAGCACGTCGAGATATACGGCCTTGAATTTTTTCAGAATTTTTAAACGACTTTTTCAAAAGTGAAAATTTTCCAATGGTCCCCCCTTCTTCAAATTTCGGCCAAATTTTGACATTTTCGAAACCTAACTGAGTACATTTTCTTGTAGATCTCGAGCTCTAGAACTCACTTCCGGCCTCCATTCTTTGATAGCTGCAACCGTTTTTCCAGAATCGACGGTTGAAATATCGAAATTTTTGAAAATTCGATAAATTAGGCATTTCGTACCAATTTTTTCGAAAATGTCGCTCCGCGACCATCAACAGCCTATATTTTTGGAATCAGCACGTTCGAGATCTACGTCCCTGAATTTTTTCAGAATTTTTAATCGACTTTTTCAAAAGTGAAAATTTTCCAATGGTCCCCCATTCTTCAAATTTCGGCCAAATTTTGACATTTTCGAAACCTAACTGAGTACATTTTCTTGTAGATTTCGAGCTCTAGAACTCACTTCCGGCCTCGATTCTTTGATAGCTGCAACCGTTTTTCCAGAATCGACGGTTGAAATATCGAAATTTTTGAAAATTCGATAAATTAGGCATTTCGTACCGATTTTTTCGAAAATGTCGCTCCGCGACCATCAACAGCCTATATTTTTGGAATCAGCACGTCGAGATCTACGTGCCTGAATTTTTTCAGAATTTTTAAACGACTTTTTCAAAAGTGAAAATTTTCCAATGGTCCCCCCTTCTTCAAATTTCGGCCAAATTTTGACATTTTCGAAACCTAACTGAGTACATTTTCTTGTAGATCTCGAGCTCTAGAACTCACTTCCGGCCTCGATTCTTTGATAGCTGCAACCGTTTTTCCAGAATCGACGGTTGAAATATCGAAATTTTTGAAAATTCGATAAATTAGGCATTTCATACCAATTTTTTCGAAAATGTCGCTCCGCGACCATCAACAGCCTATATTTTTGGAATCAGCACGTCGAGATCTACGTCCCTGAATTTTTTCAGAATTTTTAATCGACTTTTTCAAAAGTGAAAATTTTCCAATGGTCCCCCATTCTTCAAATTTCGGCCAAATTTTGACATTTTCGAAACCTAACTGAGTACATTTTCTTTTAGATTTCGAGTTCTAGAACTCACTTCCGGCCTCGATTCTTTGATAGCTGCAACCGTTTTTCCAAAATCGACGGATGAAATGTCGAAATTTTTGAAAATTCGATAAAATAGGCATTTCGTTCCGATTTTTTCGAAAATGTCGCTCCGCGACCATCAACAGCCTATATTTTTGGAATCAGCACGTCGAGATATACGGCCTTGAATTTTTTCAGAATTTTTAAACGACTTTTTCAAAAGTGAAAATTTTCCAATGGTCCCCCCTTCTTCAAATTTCGGCCAAATTTTGACATTTTCGAAACCTAACTGAGTACATTTTCTTGTAGATCTCGAGCTCTAGAACTCACTTCCGGCCTCCATTCTTTGATAGCTGCAACCGTTTTTCCAGAATCGACGGTTGAAATATCGAAATTTTTGAAAATTCGATAAATTAGGCATTTCGTACCAATTTTTTCGAAAATGTCGCTCCGCGACCATCAACAGCCTATATTTTTGGAATCAGCACGTTCGAGATCTACGTCCCTGAATTTTTTCAGAATTTTTAATCGACTTTTTCAAAAGTGAAAATTTTCCAATGGTCCCCCATTCTTCAAATTTCGGCCAAATTTTGACATTTTCGAAACCTAACTGAGTACATTTTCTTGTAGATTTCGAGCTCTAGAACTCACTTCCGGCCTCGATTCTTTGATAGCTGCAACCGTTTTTCCAGAATCGACGGTTGAAATATCGAAATTTTTGAAAATTCGATAAATTAGGCATTTCGTACCGATTTTTTCGAAAATGTCGCTCCGCGACCATCAACAGCCTATATTTTTGGAATCAGCACGTCGAGATCTACGTGCCTGAATTTTTTCAGAATTTTTAAACGACTTTTTCAAAAGTGAAAATTTTCCAATGGTCCCCCCTTCTTCAAATTTCGGCCAAATTTTGACATTTTCGAAACCTAACTGAGTACATTTTCTTGTAGATTTCGAGCTCTAGAACTCACTTCCGGCCTCGATTCTTTGATAGCTGCAACCGTTTTTCCAGAATCGACGGTTGAAATATCGAAATTTTTGAAAATTCGATAAATTAGGCATTTCGTACCAATTTTTTCGAAAATGTCGCTCCGCGACCATCAACAGCCTATATTTTTGGAATCAGCACGTCGAGATCTACGTCCCTGAATTTTTTCAGAATTTTTAATCGACTTTTTCAAAAGTGAAAATTTTCCAATGGTCCCCCATTCTTCAAATTTCGGCCAAATTTTGACATTTTCGAAACATAACTGAGTACATTTTCTTGTAGATTTCGAGCTCTAGAACTCACTTCCGGCCTCGATTCTTTGATAGCTGCAACAGTTTTTCCAAAATCGACGGTTGAAATATCGAAATTTTTGAAAATTCGATAAATTAGGCATTTCGTACCGATTTTTTCGAAAATGTCGCTCCGCGACCATCAACAGCCTATATTTTTGGAATCAGCACGTCGAGATCTACGTCCCTGAATTTTTTCAGAATTTTTAATCGACTTTTTCAAAAGTGAAGATTTTCCAATGGTCCCCCATTCTTCAAATTTCGGCCAAATTTTGACATTTTCGAAACCTAACTGAGTACATTTTCTTGTAGATTTCGAGTTCTAGAACTCACTTCCGGCCTCGATTCTTTGATAGCTGCAACCGTTTTTCCAAAATCGACGGATGAAATGTCGAAATTTTTGAAAATTCGATAAAATAGGCATTTCGTTCCGATTTTTTCGAAAATGTCGCTCCGCGACCATCAACAGCCTATATTTTTGGAATCAGCACGTCGAGATCTACGTGCCTGAATTTTTTCAGAATTTTTAAACGACTTTTTCAAAAGTGAAAATTTTCCAATGGTCCCCCCTTCTTCAAATTTCGGCCAAATTTTGACATTTTCGAAACCTAACTGAGTACATTTTCTTGTAGATCTCGAGCTCTAGAACTCACTTCCGGCCTCGATTCTTTGATAGCTGCAACCGTTTTTCCAGAATCGACGGTTGAAATATCGAAATTTTTGAAAATTCGATAAATTAGGCATTTCATACCAATTTTTTCGAAAATGTCGCTCCGCGACCATCAACAGCCTATATTTTTGGAATCAGCACGTCGAGATCTACGTCCCTGAATTTTTTCAGAATTTTTAATCGACTTTTTCAAAAGTGAAAATTTTCCAATGGTCCCCCATTCTTCAAATTTCGGCCAAATTTTGACATTTTCGAAACCTAACTGAGTACATTTTCTTTTAGATTTCGAGTTCTAGAACTCACTTCCGGCCTCGATTCTTTGATAGCTGCAACCGTTTTTCCAAAATCGACGGATGAAATGTCGAAATTTTTGAAAATTCGATAAAATAGGCATTTCGTTCCGATTTTTTCGAAAATGTCGCTCCGCGACCATCAACAGCCTATATTTTTGGAATCAGCACGTCGAGATATACGGCCTTGAATTTTTTCAGAATTTTTAAACGACTTTTTCAAAAGTGAAAATTTTCCAATGGTCCCCCCTTCTTCAAATTTCGGCCAAATTTTGACATTTTCGAAACCTAACTGAGTACATTTTCTTGTAGATCTCGAGCTCTAGAACTCACTTCCGGCCTCCATTCTTTGATAGCTGCAACCGTTTTTCCAGAATCGACGGTTGAAATATCGAAATTTTTGAAAATTCGATAAATTAGGCATTTCGTACCAATTTTTTCGAAAATGTCGCTCCGCGACCATCAACAGCCTATATTTTTGGAATCAGCACGTTCGAGATCTACGTCCCTGAATTTTTTCAGAATTTTTAATCGACTTTTTCAAAAGTGAAAATTTTCCAATGGTCCCCCATTCTTCAAATTTCGGCCAAATTTTGACATTTTCGAAACCTAACTGAGTACATTTTCTTGTAGATTTCGAGCTCTAGAACTCACTTCCGGCCTCGATTCTTTGATAGCTGCAACCGTTTTTCCAGAATCGACGGTTGAAATATCGAAATTTTTGAAAATTCGATAAATTAGGCATTTCGTACCGATTTTTTCGAAAATGTCGCTCCGCGACCATCAACAGCCTATATTTTTGGAATCAGCACGTCGAGATCTACGTGCCTGAATTTTTTCAGAATTTTTAAACGACTTTTTCAAAAGTGAAAATTTTCCAATGGTCCCCCCTTCTTCAAATTTCGGCCAAATTTTGACATTTTCGAAACCTAACTGAGTACATTTTCTTGTAGATTTCGAGCTCTAGAACTCACTTCCGGCCTCGATTCTTTGATAGCTGCAACCGTTTTTCCAGAATCGACGGTTGAAATATCGAAATTTTTGAAAATTCGATAAATTAGGCATTTCGTACCAATTTTTTCGAAAATGTCGCTCCGCGACCATCAACAGCCTATATTTTTGGAATCAGCACGTCGAGATCTACGTCCCTGAATTTTTTCAGAATTTTTAATCGACTTTTTCAAAAGTGAAAATTTTCCAATGGTCCCCCATTCTTCAAATTTCGGCCAAATTTTGACATTTTCGAAACATAACTGAGTACATTTTCTTGTAGATTTCGAGCTCTAGAACTCACTTCCGGCCTCGATTCTTTGATAGCTGCAACCGTTTTTCCAAAATCGACGGTTGAAATATCGAAATTTTTGAAAATTCGATAAATTAGGCATTTCGTACCGATTTTTTCGAAAATGTCGCTCCGCGACCATCAACAGCCTATATTTTTGGAATCAGCACGTCGAGATCTACGTCCCTGAATTTTTTCAGAATTTTTAATCGACTTTTTCAAAAGTGAAGATTTTCCAATGGTCTCCCATTCTTCAAATTTCGGCCAAATTTTGACATTTTCGAAACCTAACTGAGTACATTTTCTTGTAGATTTCGAGTTCTAGAACTCACTTCCGGCCTCGATTCTTTGATAGCTGCAACCGTTTTTCCAAAATCGACGGATGAAATGTCGAAATTTTTGAAAATTCGATAAAATAGGCATTTCGTTCCGATTTTTTCGAAAATGTCGCTCCGCGACCATCAACAGCCTATATTTTTGGAATCAGCACGTCGAGATATACGGCCTTGAATTTTTTCAGAATTTTTAAACGACTTTTTCAAAAGTGAAAATTTTCCAATGGTCCCCCCTTCTTCAAATTTCGGCCAAATTTTGACATTTTCGAAACCTAACTGAGTACATTTTCTTGTAGATCTCGAGCTCTAGAACTCACTTCCGGCCTCGATTCTTTGATAGCTGCAACCGTTTTTCCAGAATCGACGGTTGAAATATCGAAATTTTTGAAAATTCGATAAATTAGGCATTTCATACCAATTTTTTCGAAAATGTCGCTCCGCGACCATCAACAGCCTATATTTTTGGAATCAGCACGTCGAGATATACGGCCCTGAATTTTTTCAGAATTTTTAAACGACTTTTTCAAAAGTGAAAATTTTCCAATGGTCCCCCCTTCTTCAAATTTCGGCCAAATTTTGACATTTTCGAAACCTAACTGAGTACATTTTCTTGTAGATTTCGAGCTCTAGAACTCACTTCCGGCCTCGATTCTTTGATAGCTGCAACCGTTTTTCCAGAATCGACGGTTGAAATATTGAAATTTTTGAAAATTCGATAAATTAGGCATTTCGTACCGATTTTTTCGAAAATGTCGCTCCGCGACCATCAACAGCCTATATTTTTGGAATCAGCACGTCGAGATCTACGTCCCTGAATTTTTTCAGAATTTTTAAACGACTTTTTCAAAAGTGAAAATTTTCCAATGGTCCCCCCTTCTTCAAATTTCGGCCAAATTTTGACATTTTCGAAACCTAACTGAGTACATTTTCTTGTAGATTTCGAGCTCTAGAACTCACTTCCGGCCTCGATTCTTTGATAGCTGCAA
Organism: Zophobas morio; assembly: GCF_036711695.1. Taxonomy (NCBI): domain Eukaryota; kingdom Metazoa; phylum Arthropoda; class Insecta; order Coleoptera; family Tenebrionidae; genus Zophobas; species Zophobas morio. The sequence continues at coordinate 47,661 of NW_026972337.1, forward strand.
CCGTTTTTCCAAAATCGACGGATGAAATATCGAAATTTTTTTAAATTCGATAAATTAGGCATTTCGTACCGATTTTTTCGAAAATGTCGCTCCGCGACCATCAACAGCCTATATTTTTGGAATCAGCACGTCGAGATATACGGCCCTGAATTTTTTCAGAATTTTTAAACGACTTTTTCAAATGTGAAAATTTTCCAATGGTCCCCCCTTCTTCAAATTTCGGCCTAATTTTGACATTTTCGAAACCTAACTGAGTACATTTTGTTGTAGATTTCGAGCTCTAGAACTCACTTCCGGCCTCGATTCTTTGATAGCTGCAACCGTTTTTCCAGAATCGACGGTTGAAATATCGAAATTTTTGAAAATTCGATAAATTAGACATTTCGTACCGATTTTTTCGAAAATGTCGCTCCGCGACCATCAACAGCCTATATTTTTGGAATCAGCACGTCGAGATCTACGTCCCTGAATTTTTTCAGAATTTTTAAACGACTTTTTCAAAAGTGAAAATTTTCCAATGGTCCCCCCTTCTTCAAATTTCGGCCAAATTTTGACATTTTCGAAACCTAACTGAGTACATTTTCTTGTAGATTTCGAGTTCTAGAACTCACTTCCGGCCTCGATTCTTTGATAGCTGCAACCGTTTTTCCAAAATCGACGGATGAAATATCGAAATTTTTGAAAATTCGATAAATTAGGCATTTCGTACCGATTTTTTCGAAAATGTCGCTCCGCGACCATCAACAGCCTATATTTTTGGAATCAGCACGTCGAGATATACGGCCCTGAATTTTTTCAGAATTTTTAAACGACTTTTTCAAAAGTGAAAATTTTCCAATGGTCCCCCCTTCTTCAAATTTCGGCCAAATTTTGACATTTTCGAAACCTAACTGAGTACATTTTCTTGTAGATTTCGAGCTCTAGAACTCACTTCCGGCCTCGATTCTTTGATAGCTGCAACCGTTTTTCCAGAATCGACGGTTGAAATATCGAAATTTTTGAAAATTCGATAAATTAGGCATTTCGTACCGATTTTTTCGAAAATGTCGCTCCGCGACCATCAACAGCCTATATTTTTGGAATCAGCACGTCGAGATCTACGTCCCTGAATTTTTTCAGAATTTTTAAACGACTTTTTCAAAAGTGAAAATTTTCCAATGGTCCCCCCTTCTTCAAATTTCGGCCAAATTTTGACATTTTCGAAACCTAACTGAGTACATTTTCTTGTAGATTTCGAGCTCTAGAACTCACTTCCGGCCTCGATTCTTTGATAGCTGTTACCGTTTTTCCAAAATCGACGGATGAAATATCGAAATTTTTGAAAATTCGATAAATTAGGCATTTCGTACCGATTTTTTCGAAAATGTCGCTCCGCGACCATCAACAGCCTATATTTTTGGAATCAGCACGTCGAGATCTACGTCCCTGAATTTTTTCAGAATTTTTAAACGACTTTTTCAAAAGTGAAAATTTTCCAATGGTCCCCCCTTCTTCAAATTTCGGCCAAATTTTGACATTTTCGAAACCTAACTGAGTACATTTTCTTGTAGATTTCGAGCTCTAGAACTCACTTCCGGCCTCGATTCTTTGATAGCTGCAACCGTTTTTCCAAAATCGACGGATGAAATATCGAAATTTTTGAAAATTCGATAAATTAGGCATTTCGTACCGATTTTTTCGAAAATGTCGCTCCGCGACCATCAACAGCCTATATTTTTGGAATCAGCACGTCGAGATATACGGCCCTGAATTTTTTCAGAATTTTTAAACGACTTTTTCAAATGTGAAAATTTTCCAATGGTCCCCCCTTCTTCAAATTTCGGCCTAATTTTGACATTTTCGAAACCTAACTGAGTACATTTTCTTGTAGATTTCGAGTTCTAGAACTCACTTCCGGCCTCGATTCTTTGATAGCTGCAACCGTTTTTCCAAAATCGACGGATGAAATATCGAAATTTTTGAAAATTCGATAAATTAGGCGTTTCGTACCGATTTTTTCGAAAATGTCGCTCCGCGACCATCAACAGCCTATATTTTTGGAATCAGCATGTCGAGATATACGGCCCTGAATTTTTTCAGAATTTTTAAACGACTTTTTCAAAAGTGAAAATTTTCCAATGGTCCCCCCTTCTTCAAATTTCGGCCAAATTTTGACATTTTCGAAACCTAACTGAGTACATTTTGTTGTAGATTTCGAGCTCTAGAACTCACTTCCGGCCTCGATTCTTTGATAGCTGCAACCGTTTTTCCAGAATCGACGGTTGAAATATCGAAATTTTTGAAAATTCGATAAATTAGACATTTCGTACCGATTTTTTCGAAAATGTCGCTCCGCGACCATCAACAGCCTATATTTTTGGAATCAGCACGTCGAGATCTACGTCCCTGAATTTTTTCAGAATTTTTTAACGACTTTTTCAAAAGTGAAAATTTTCCAATGGTCCCCCCTTCTTCAAATTTCGGCCAAATTTTGACATTTTCGAAACCTAACTGAGTACATTTTCTTGTAGATTTCGAGTTCTAGAACTCACTTCCGGCCTCGATTCTTTGATAGCTGCAACCGTTTTTCCAAAATCGACGGATGAAATATCGAAATTTTTGAAAATTCGATAAATTAGGCATTTCGTACCGATTTTTTCGAAAATGTCGCTCCGCGACCATCAACAGCCTATATTTTTGGAATCAGCACGTCGAGATATACGGCCCTGAATTTTTTCAGAATTTTTAAACGACTTTTTCAAAAGTGAAAATTTTCCAATGGTCCCCCCTTCTTCAAATTTCGGCCAAATTTTGACATTTTCGAAACCTAACTGAGTACATTTTCTTGTAGATTTCGAGCTCTAGAACTCACTTCCGGCTTCGATTCTTTGATAGCTGCAACCGTTTTTCCAGAATCGACGGTTGAAATATCGAAATTTTTGAAAATTCGATAAATTAGGCATTTCGTACCGATTTTTTCGAAAATGTCGCTCCGCGACCATCAACAGCCTATATTTTTGGAATCAGCACGTCGAGATCTACGTCCCTGAATTTTTTCAGAATTTTTAAACGACTTTTTCAAAAGTGAAAATTTTCCAATGGTCCCCCCTTCTTCAAATTTCGGCCAAATTTTGACATTTTCGAAACCTAACTGAGTACATTTTCTTGTAGATTTCGAGCTCTAGAACTCACTTCCGGCCTCGATTCTTTGATAGCTGCAACCGTTTTTCCAAAATCGACGGATGAAATATCGAAATTTTTGAAAATTCGATAAATTAGGCATTTCGTACCGATTTTTTCGAAAATGTCGCTCCGCGACCATCAACAGCCTATATTTTTGGAATCAGCACGTCGAGATATACGGCCCTGAATTTTTTCAGAATTTTTAAACGACTTTTTCAAATGTGAAAATTTTCCAATGGTCCCCCCTTCTTCAAATTTCGGCCTAATTTTGACATTTTCGAAACCTAACTGAGTACATTTTCTTGTAGATTTCGAGTTCTAGAACTCACTTCCGGCCTCGATTCTTTGATAGCTGCAACCGTTTTTCCAAAATCGACGGATGAAATATCGAAATTTTTGAAAATTCGATAAATTAGACATTTCGTACCGATTTTTTCGAAAATGTCGCTCCGCGACCATCAACAGCCTATATTTTTGGAATCAGCACGTCGAGATCTACGTCCCAGAATTTTTTCAGAATTTTTAAACGGCTTTTTCAAAATTGAAAATTTTCCAATGGTCCCCCCTTCTTCAAATTTCGGCCAAATTTTGACATTTTCGAAACCTAACTGAGTACATTTTCTTGTAGATTTCGAACTCTAGAACTCACTTCCGGCCTCGATTCTTTGATAGCTGCAACCGTTTTTCCAAAATCGACGGATGAAATATCGAAATTTTTGAAAATTCGATAAATTAGGCATTTCGTACCGATTTTTTCGAAAATGTCGCTCCGCGACCATCAACAGCCTATATTTTTGGAATCAGCACGTCGAGATATACGGCCCTGAATTTTTTCAGAATTTTTAAACGACTTTTTCAAAAGTGAAAATTTTCCAATGGTCCCCCCTTCTTCAAATTTCGGCCAAATTTTGACATTTTCGAAACCTAACTGAGTACATTTTCTTGTAGATTTCGAGTTCTAGAACTCACTTCCGGAATCGATTCTTTGATAGCTGCAACCGTTTTTCCAAAATCGACGGATGAAATATCGAAATTTTTGAAAATTCGATAAATTAGGCATTTCGTACCGATTTTTTCGAAAATGTCGCTCCGCGACCATCAACAGCCTATATTTTTGGAATCAGCACGTCGAGATATACGGCCCTGAATTTTTTCAGAATTTTTAAACGACTTTTTCAAAAGTGAAAATTTTCCAATGGTCCCCCCTTCTTCAAATTTCGGCCAAATTTTGACATTTTCGAAACCTAACTGAGTACATTTTCTTGTAGATTTCGAGTTCTAGAACTCACTTCCGGCCTCGATTCTTTGATAGCTGCAACCGTTTTTCCAAAATCGACGGATGAAATATCGAAATTTTTGAAAATTCGATAAATTAGGCATTTCGTACCGATTTTTTCGAAAATGTCGCTCCGCGACCATCAACAGCCTATATTTTTGGAATCAGCACGTCGAGATATACGGCCCTGAATTTTTTCAGAATTTTTAAACGACTTTTTCAAAAGTGAAAATTTTCCAATGGTCCCCCCTTCTTCAAATTTCGGCCAAATTTTGACATTTTCGAAACCTAACTGAGTACATTTTCTTGTAGATTTCGAGCTCTGGATCTCACTTCCGGCCTCGATTCTTTGATATCTGCAACCGCTTTTCCAGAATCGACGGTTGAAATATCGAAATTTTTGAAAATTCGATAAATTAGGCATTTCGTACCGATTTTTTCGAAAATTGAGCCCCGCGACCATCAACAGCTTATATTTTTGGAATCAGCACGTCGAGATCTACGTCCCTGAATTTTTTCAGAATTTTTAAACGACTTTTTCAAAAGTGAAAATTTTCCAATGGTCCCCCTTTTTCAAATTTCGGCCAAATTTTGAGATTTTCGAAACCTAACTGAGTACATTTTCTTGTAGATTTCGAGCTCTAGAACTCACTTCCGGCCTCGATTCTTTGATAGCTGCAACCGTTTTTCCAGAATCGACGGTTGAAATATCGAAATTTTTGAAAATTCGATAAATTAGGCATTTCGTACCGATTTTTTCGAAAATTGAGCCCCGCGACCATCAACAGCTTATATTTTTGGAATCAGCACGTCGAGATCTACGTCCCTGAATTTTTTCAGAATTTTTAAACGACTTTTTCAAAAGTGAAAATTTTCCAATGGTCCCCCTTTTTCAAATTTCGGCCAAATTTTTAAATTTTCGAAACCTAACTGAGTACATTTTCTTGTAGATTTCTAGCTCTAGAACTCACTTCCGGCCTCGATTCTTTGATTGCTGCAACCGCTTTTCCAGAATCGACGGTTGAAATATCGAAATTTTTGAAAATTCGATAAATTAGGCATTTCGTACCGATTTTTTCGAAAATGTCGCTCCGCGACCATCAACAATTTTCCAATGGTCCCCCCTTCTTCAAATTTCGGCCAAATTTTGACATTTTCGAAACCTAACTGAGTACATTTTCTTGTAGATTTCGAGCTCTAGAACTCACTTCCGGCCTCGATTCTTTGATAGCTGCAACCGTTTTTCCAGAATCGACGGTTGAAATATCGAAATTTTTGAAAATTCGATAAATTAGGAATTTCGTACCGATCTTTTTGAAAATGTCGCTCCGCGACCATCAACAGCCTATATTTTTGGAATCAGCACGTCGAGATCTACGTCCCTAAATTTTTTCAGAATTTTTAAACGACTTTTTCAAAAGTGAAAATTTTCCAATGGTCCCCCCTTCTTCAAATTTCGGCCAAATTTTGACATTTTCGAAACCTAACTGAGTACATTTTCTTGTAGATTATGAGCTCTAGAACTCACTTCCGGCCTCGATTCTTTGATAGCTGCAACCGTTTTTCCAGAATCGACGGTTGAAAAATCGAAATTTTTGAAAATTCGATAAATTAGGCATTTCGTACCGATTTTTTCGAAAATGTCGCTCCGCGACCATCAACAGCCTATATTTTTGGAATCAGCACGTCGAGATCTACGTCCCTGAATTTTTTCAGAATTTTTAAACGACTTTTTCAAAAGTGAAAATTTTCCAATGGTCCCCCCTTCTTCAAATTTCGCAGAAATTTTGACATTTTCGAAACCTAACTGAGTACATTTTTTTGTAGATTTCGAGCTCTAGAACTCACTTCCCGCCTCGATTCTTTGATAGCTGCAACCGTTTTTCCAGAATCGACGGTTGAAATATCGAAATTTTTGAAAATTCGATAAATTAGGCATTTCGTACCGATTTTTAGGAAAATGTCGCTCCGCGACCATCAACAGCCTATATTTTTGGAATCAGCACGTCGAGATCTACATCCCTGAATTTTTTCAGAATTTTTAAACGACTTTTTCAAAAGTGAAAATTTTCCAATAGTCCCCCCTTCTTCAAATTTCGCCGAAATTTTGACATTTTCGAAACCTAACCGAGTACATTTTCTTGCAGATTTCGAGCTCTAGAACTCACTTCCGGCCTCGATTCTTTGATGGCTGCAACCGTTTTTCCAGAATCGACGGTTGAAATATCGAAATTTTTGAAAATTCGATAAATTAGGCATTTCGTACCGATTTTTACGAAAATGTCGCTCCGCGACCATCAACAGCCTATATTTTTGGAATCAGCACGTCGAGATCTACGTCCCTCTATTTTTTCAGAATTTTTAAACGACTTTTTCAAAAGTGAAAATTTTCCAATGGTCCCACCTTCTTCAAATTTCGCCGAAATTTTGAAATTTTCGAAACCTAACTGAGTACATTTTCTTGTAGATTTCGAGCTCTAGAACCCACTTCCGGCCTCGATTCTTTGATAGCTGCAACCGTTTTTCCAGAGTCGACGGTTGAAATATCGAAATTTTTGAAAATTCGATAAATTAGGCATTTCGTACCGATTTTTTCGAAAATGTCGCTCCGCGACCATGAACAGCCTATATTTTTGTAATCAGCACGTCGAGATCTACGTCCCTCTATTTTTTCAGAATTTTTAAACGACTTTTCCAAAAGTGAAAATTTTCCAATGGTCCCCCCTTCTTCAAATTTCGCCGAAATTTTGACATTTTCGAAACCTAACTGAGTACATTTTCTTGTAGATTTTTCAAGATTTTTCCCCAAAAATCAAGATTTTTACCCCAAAAAATCAAGATTTTTCAAGATTTTTCTCCCAAAAAACAAGATTTTTCCCCAAAAAATCAAGATTTTACCCCAAAAAACCAAGATTTTTCCCCAAAAAAACAAAAGTTTTCAAGATTTTTACCCCAAAAAATCAAGATCTTTACCCCAAAAATCAAGATTTTACCCCAAAAATTCAAGATTTTTCCCCAAAAAAACAAGATTTTTACCGCAAAAAACAAGATTTTTTCCCCAAAAAAGCAAGATTTTTACCCCAAAAATCAAGATTTTTCAAGATTTCCAAAATTTTCAAGATTCCAAAATTTTCAAGATTTCCATAATTTTCCGAATTTTCCCCAAACTCCAACCCCCAGACAAACTATCGGGACCACTTGGGAAGTTGGGGTTTTGGGTGGGGAGAAAAGAGAAGGTTTTTTTGAAAATTTTTTTCGAGATTTTTGAAGATTTTCGAAATTGTTCAAGGTCAAATTTTTCAAAGATCGAAATTTCCAATATTTTGAAAAATTTTTCAAGGTCACGATTTTGAAAATCGAGATTTTTTTAGATTTTTCGAAATTTTCGAGGTCAAGATTTTCAAGATCTAAATTTTCAAGATTTTTCGAAATTTTTTCAAGGTCGAAATTTTCAAAATTAAGATGTTTCGACATTTTTCGAATTTTCACCAAAGTCCGACCCCCTTTCAAACTAGCGGGATGTTTTGGGAAAGAGGGGTTTAGGGTGGGGAGAAAAATTGCTCTTTTTTTAATTTAGGGGATGAAAATAGGGCTAGTTTTTAGATTTAGGGGTTGAAATTGGGGGTAGTTTTAATGGATAACGGATGAAGATGAGTTAAGGGTAGTTTTTTGGTCGAAGAGATTCTATCATGTTTGAATTTAGGGGATGAAATCGTGTTAAGGGTTGTTTTTTTTGGCCTCGAGGGGATGAAAATTTGTCGAGGGTAGTTTTCTTTGTCTTCGAAGATCATTTTTTGGGTCGGGGGGATGAAAATCAGAAAAAAAAAATTTGGGATTTAGGGGTTGAAAATTTTTTAGGGGTAGTTTTTCGTGTCCGACTATCACTCGATGACGTCGGAATTACGAAAATCGAAGCGGGGTTGATTTTGGTCGAAGAGGGACGTTTTTTTCCATTAGGGGGATGAAAAACGGGTCGGGGGTGGTTTTTTTAATCTCGAATGATCAAAGTTTGTGTTCGGGGGATGAAAATTGGTCGAAACTTGATTTTTTAATTTGGGGGTTGAAAATTTTTTAGGGGTGGTTTTTGGGGTGAAAAAATTTTTGGGTCCTTTGGGAAGAAAGAAAATCGAGGTGGGGTGGTTTTTCGTGCAAAATTGACGTTTTTTCCACTTTAAGGGATGAAAAATGAATCGAGGGTAGTTTTTTTGTCACGATACTTCATTTGAATGCAGAAGGGACGTTTTGGCCAAGTTTCGTTCAAATTGGACAAAAAATGTAAAATTTCATTTTAAAACGAGCTCAGATCGAGAAATAAATTCAGGTCCGTTGTTAGGACGGACCGAGACTTTGTTCGCCAAGTTGTGGCAGCCAAAATTTGCAAAAAAGACCTTAAATCGTTTGATTTTCATAATTCGGTCTTGTTTAGGCTTAATCTATCGTTCCTGATTGTTTAACACTAATTTTAACGATTTTAAGTCAAAAATAGCGTTTTTTACGTTTTTCGAAGAAACGAGGACGAAAAGGCGCTCGGTTTTTTCAAGAGGGATGAAGAAATCTTAGCTCTTTCGTTCGGTACCGGAGTGGTCAATTAACGTTAACCATTTCCAAAGATATGGGCAAATTAAAAAGTCGTTTTGAGGTTAAGTCTCGGGAGCTGTTTCTGGAGCGAAAGGGGGCTTCCTGGGGCGAAGTCGATCATCGGGGTGTTTGATCGTGGAACGTAGAAACCGTTTCTGTCGAATTTGTCGATCGATAACAACAATTGACGAACTTATTAACAAATCAAGTTGTCTCGAGAACATTAAGTCTTTTGGGGGCTGTCGGGGGCGTCTCGGAGGGGCTCTTTCCTTGTCGACCCTCGAAGAGATTCACGTTTGGTTTATCCATTAACGACAACAAACAACGAAGATATTAACAAGGTCGAATGTTTCTGGGGGCTATCGGTGGTGCCTTTGGGGGTGTATAACGATAGAGCCTTTTCGTTCTGGACAGTTCGTCGATTGTTTATCCATCTATAACAACAATCGACGAACGTATCGACGAATCAAGTTGTCTCGAGAACTTTAAGTCTTTTGGGGGCCATCGGGGCCGTCTCGGAGGGAGATAACTATGGGGCTCCTTGCTAACAGACCATCGAAAGGATTTACATATTGTTTATTGACTAATAACAACATTCGACCGACATTTTTGCCAAGTCGAACGTCTTTGGGGACGAGTTCGGTCTTAAGGGGGCTATCACTGGTGTCTTTTCGATATCGACCAAAGGAAGCATGTGGCCGAGAAGTCTTTGCCCGTCTTTCGGGGGGCTGTCGTCCGTCGTGTATGTGTATCGGACGAACGGCAGCACCTCGGTGACTGCGACGACCTTATGTCCCTTGTACATAAGGAACCGACTCGTTTATGTTTGCCGGGGGACCCCGGTTAGCGTGGGGGCTGCGAGCGATTGACATATGTCAAACTCGAGCCCCTTACAGGCATCTCCTATGCCGGCCATGGATTGGAAATCGTTCAATGCGGAACTCCAGAGTAGTGTTCAGTTCGTCGTATCGTCGTTAAGTGTGTCCCTCGATTCTTTGATAGCTGCAACCGTTTTTCCAGAATCGACGGTTGAAATATCGAAATTTTTGAAAATTCGATAAATTAGGCATTTCGTACCGATTTTTTCGAAAATGTCGCTCCGCGACCATCAACAGCCTATATTTTTGTAATCAGCACGTCGAGATCTACGTCCCAGAATTTTTTCAGAATTTTTAAACGACTTTTTCAAAAGTGAAAATTTTCCAATGGTCCCCCCTCCTTCAAATTTCGCCGAAATTTTGACATTTTCGAAACCTAACTGAGTACATTTTCTTGTTGATTACGAGCTCTAGAACTCACTTCCGGCCTCGATTCTTTGATAGCTGCAACCGTTTTTCCAGAATCGACGGTTGAAATATCGAAATTTTTGAAAATTCGATAAATTAGGCATTTCGTACCGATTTTTTCGAAAATGTCGTTCCGCGACCATCAACAGCCTATATTTTTGGAATCAGCACGTCGAGATCTACGTCCCTGAATTTTTTCAGAATTTTTAAACGACTTTTTCAAAAGTGAAAATTTTCCAATGGTCCCCCCTTCTTCAAATTTCGCCGAAATTTTGACATTTTCGAAACCTAACTGAGTACATTTTCTTGTAGATTTCGAGCTCTAGAACTCACTTCCGGCCTCGATTCTTTGATAGCTGCAACCGTTTTTCCAGAATCGACGGTTGAAATATCGAAATTTTTGAAAATTCGATAAATTAGACATTTTGTACCGATTTTTTCGAAAATGTCGCTCCGCGACCATCAACGGCCTATATTTTTGGAATCAGCACGTCGAGATCTACGTCCCTGAATTTTTTCAGAATTTTTAAACGACTTTTTCAAAAGTGAAAATTTTCCAATAGTCCCCCCTTCTTCAAATTTCGCCGAAATTTTGACATTTTCGAAACCTAACTGAGTACATTTTCTTGTAGATTACGAGGTCTAGAACTCACTTCCGGCCTCAATTCTTTGATAGCTGCAACCGTTTTTCCAGAATCGACGGTTGAAATATTGAAATTTTTGAAAATTCGATAAATTAGGCCTTTCGTACCGATTTTTTCGAAAATGTCGCTCCGCGACCATCAACAGCCTATATTTTTGGAATCAGCACGTCGAGATCTACGTCCCTGAATTTTTTCAGAATTTTTAAACGACTTTTACAAAAGTGAAAATTTTCGAATAGTCCCCCCTTCTTCAAATTTCGCCGAAATTTTGACATTTTCGAAACCTAACTGAGTACATTTTCTTGTAGATTTCGAGCTCTAGAACTCACTTCCGGCCTCGATTCTTTGATAGCTGCAACCGTTTTTCCAGAATCGACGGTTGAAATATCGAAATTTTTGAAAATTCGATAAATTAGGCCTTTCGTACAGATTTTTTCGAAAATGTCGCTCCGCGACCATCAACAGCCTATATTTTTGGAATCAGCACGTCGAGATCTACGTCCCTGAATTTTTTCAGAATTTTTAAACGACTTTTTCAAAAGTGAAAATTTTCCAATGGTCCCCCCTTCTTCAAATTTCGCCGAAATTTTGACATTTTCGAAACCTAACTGAGTACATTTTCTTGTAGATTTCGAGCTCTAGAACTCACTTCCGGCCTCGATTCTTTGATAGCTGCAACCGTTTTTCCAGAATCGACGGTTGAAATATCGAAATTTTTGAAAATTCGATAAATTAGACATTTTGTACCGATTTTTTCGAAAATGTCGCTCCGCGACCATCAACAGCCTATATTTTTGGAATCAGCACGTCGAGATCTACGTCCCTGAATTTTTTCAGAATTTTTAAACGACTTTTTCAAAAGTGAAAATTTTCCAATGGTCCCCCCTTCTTCAAATTTCGCCGAAATTTTGACATTTTCGAAACCTAACTGAGTACATTTTCTTGTAGATTACGAGGTCTAGAACTCACTTCCGGCCTCGATTCTTTGATAGCTGCAACCGTTTTTCCAGAATCGACGGTTGAAATATCGAAATTTTTGAAAATTCGATAAATTAGGCCTTTCGTACCGATTTTTTCGAAAATGTCGCTCCGCGACCATCAACAGCCTATATTTTTGGAATCAGCACGACGAGATCTACGTCCCTGAATTTTTTCAGAATTTTTAAACGACTTTTACAAAAGTGAAAATTTTCCAATAGTCCCCCCTTCTTCAAATTTCGCCGAAATTTTGACATTTTCGAAACCTAACTGAGTACATTTTCTTGTAGATTTCGAGCTCTAGAACTCACTTCCGGCCTCGATTCTTTGATAGCTGCAACCGTTTTTCCAGAATCGACGGTTGAAATATCGAAATTTTTGAAAATTCGATAAATTAGGCCTTTCGTACAGATTTTTTCGAAAATGTCGCTCCGCGACCATCAACAGCCTATATTTTTTGAATCAGCACGTCGAGATCTACGTCCCTTAATTTTTTCAGAATTTTTAAACGACTTTTTCAAAAGTGAAAATTTTCCAATGGTCCCCCCTCCTTCAAATTTCGCCGAAATTTTGACATTTTCGAAACCTAACTGAGTACATTTTCTTGTAGATTACGAGCTCTAGAACTCACTTCCGGCCTCGATTCTTTGATAGCTGCAACCGTTTTTCCAGAATCGACGGTTGAAATATCGAAATTTTTGAAAATTCGATAAATTAGGCATTTCGTACCGATTTTTTCGAAAATGTCGCTCCGCGACCATCAACAGCCTATATTTTTGGAATCAGCACGTCGAGATCTACGTCCCTGAATTTTTTCAGAATTTTTAAACGACTTTTTCAAAAGTGAAAATTTTCCAATGGTCCCCCCTTCTTCAAATTTCGCCGAAATTTTGACATTTTCGAAACCTAACTGAGTACATTTTCTTGTAGATTTCGAGCTCTAGAACTCACTTCCGGCCTCGATTCTTTGATAGCTGCAACCGTTTTTCCAGAATCGACGGTTGAAATATCGAAATTTTTGAAAATTCGATAAATTAGGCCTTTCGTACAGATTTTTTCGAAAATGTCGCTCCGCGACCATCAACAGCCTATATTTTTGGAATCAGCACGTCGAGATCTACGTCCCTGAATTTTTTCAGAATTTTCAAAAGACTTTTTCAAAAGTGAAAATTTTCCAATGGTCCCCCCTTCTTCAAATTTCGGCCAAATTTTGACATTTTCGAAACCTAACTGAGTACATTTTCTTGTAGATTTCGAGCTCTAGAACTCACTTCCGGCCTCGATTCTTTGATAGCTGCAACCGTTTTTCCAGAATCGACGGTTGAAATATCGAAATTTTTGAAAATTCGATAAATTAGGCATTTCGTACCGATTTTTTCGAAAATGTCGCTCCGCGACCATCAACAGCCTATATTTTTGGAATCAGCACGTCGAGATCTACGTCCCTGAATTTTTTCAGAATTTTTAAACGACTTTTTCAAAAGTGAAAATTTTCCAATGGTCCCCCCTTCTTCAAATTTCGCCGAAATTTTGACATTTTCGAAACCTAACTGAGTACATTTTCTTGTAGATTTCGAGCTCTAGAACTCACTTCCGGCCTCGATTCTTTGATAGCTGCAACCGTTTTTCCAGAATCGACGGTTGAAATATCGAAATTTTTGAAAATTCGATAAATTAGGCATTTCGTACCGATTTTTTCGAAAATGTCGCTCCGCGACCATCAAAAGCCTATATTTTTGGAATCAGCACGTCGAGATCTACGTCCCTGAATTTTTTCAGAATTTTTAAACGACTTTTTCAAAATTGAAAATTTTCCAATGGTCCCCCCTTCTTCAAATTTGCCGAAATTTTGACATTTTCGAAACCTTACTGAGTACATTTTCTTGTAGATTACGAGGTCTAGAACTCACTTCCGGCCTCGATTCTTTGATAGCTGCAACCGTTTTTCCAGAATCGACGGTTGAAATATCGAAATTTTTGAAAATTCGATAAATTAGGCCTTTCGTACCGATTTTTTCGAAAATGTCGCTCCGCGACCATCAACAGCCTATATTTTTGGAATCAGCACGTCGAGATCTACGTCCCTGAATTTTTTCAGAATTTTTAAACGACTTTTTCAAAAGTGAAAATTTTCCAATGGTCCCCCCTTCTTCAAATTTCGCCGAAATTTTGACATTTTCGAAACCTAACTGAGTACATTTTCTCGTAGATTACGAGGTCTAGAACTCACTTCCGGCCTCAATTCTTTGATAGCTGCAACCGCTTTTCCAGAATCGACGGTTGAAATATCGAAATTTTTGAAAATTCGATAAATTAGGCATTTCGTACCGATTTTTTCGAAAATGTCGCTCCGCGACCATCAACAGCCTATATTTTTGGAATCAGCACGTCGAGATCTACGTCCCTGAATTTTTTCAGAATTTTTAAACGACTTTTTCAAAAGTGAAAATTTTCCAATGGTCCCCCCTTCTTCAAATTTCGCCGAAATTTTGACATTTTCGAAACCTAACTGAGTACATTTTCTTGTAGATTTCGAGCTCTAGAACTCACTTCCGGCCTCGATTCTTTGATAGCTGCAACCGTTTTTCCAGAATCGACGGTTGAAATATCGAAATTTTTGAAAATTCGATAAATTAGGCATTTCGTACCGATTTTTTCGAAAATGTCGCTCCGCGACCATCAACAGCCTATATTTTTGGAATCAGCACGTCGAGATCTACGTCCCTGAATTTTTTCAGAATTTTTAAACGACTTTTTCAAAAGTGAAAATTTTCCAATGGTCCCCCCTTCTTCAAATTTCGCCGAAATTTTGACATTTTCGAAACCTAACTGAGTACATTTTCTTGTAGATTTCGAGCTCTAGAACTCACTTCCGGCCTCGATTCTTTGATAGCTGCAACCGTTTTTCCAGAATCGACGGTTGAAATATCGAAATTTTTGAAAATTCGATAAATTAGGCATTTCGTACCGATTTTTTCGAAAATGTCGCTCCGCGACCATCAACAGCCTATATTTTTGGAATCAGCACGTCGAGATCTACGTCCCTGAATTTTTTCAGAATTTTTAAACGACTTTTTCAAAAGTGAAAATTTTCCAATGGTCCCCCCTTCTTCAAATTTCGCCGAAATTTTGACATTTTCGAAACCTAACTGAGTACATTTTCTTGTAGATTTCGAGCTCTAGAACTCACTTCCGGCCTCGATTCTTTGATAGCTGCAACCGTTTTTCCAGAATCGACGGTTGAAATATCGAAATTTTGAAAATTCGATAAATTAGACATTTTGTACCGATTTTTTCGAAAATGTCGCTCCGCGACCATCAACAGCCTATATTTTTGGAATCAGCACGTCGAGATCTACGTCCCTGAATTTTTTCAGAATTTTTAAACGACTTTTTCAAAATTGAAAATTTTCCAATGGTCCCCCCTTCTTCAAATTTGCCGAAATTTTGACATTTTCGAAACCTTACTGAGTACATTTTCTTGTAGATTACGAGGTCTAGAACTCACTTCCGGCCTCGATTCTTTGATAGCTGCAACCGTTTTTTCCAGAATCGACGGTTGAAATATCGAAATTTTTGAAAATTCGATAAATTAGGCCTTTCGTACCGATTTTTTCGAAAATGTCGCTCCACGACCATCAACAGCCTATATTTTTGGAATCAGCACGTCGAGATCTACGTCCCTGAATTTTTTCAGAATTTTTAAACGACTTTTTCAAAAGTGAAAATTTTCCAATGGTCCCCCCTTCTTCAAATTTCGCCGAAATTTTGACATTTTCGAAACCTAACTGAGTACATTTTCTTGTAGATTACGAGGTCTAGAACTCACTTCCGGCCTCAATTCTTTGATAGCTGCAACCGCTTTTCCAGAATCGACGGTTGAAATATCGAAATTTTTGAAAATTCGATAAATTAGGCATTTCGTACCGATTTTTTCGAAAATGTCGCTCCGCGACCATCAACAGCCTATATTTTTGGAATCAGCACGTCGAGATCTACGTCCCTGAATTTTTTCAGAATTTTTAAACGACTTTTTCAAAAGTGAAAATTTTCCAATGGTCCCCCCTTCTTCAAATTTCGCCGAAATTTTGACATTTTCGAAACCTAACTGAGTACATTTTCTTGTAGATTTCGAGCTCTAGAACTCACTTCCGGCCTCGATTCTTTGATAGCTGCAACCGTTTTTCCAGAATCGACGGTTGAAATATCGAAATTTTTGAAAATTCGATAAATTAGACATTTTGTACCGATTTTTTCGAAAATGTCGCTCCGCGACCATCAACAGCCTATATTTTTGGAATCAGCACGTCGAGATCTACGTCCCTGAATTTTTTCAGAATTTTTAAACGACTTTTTCAAAAGTGAAAATTTTCCAATGGTCCCCCCTTCTTCAAATTTCGCCGAAATTTTGACATTTTCGAAACCTAACTGAGTACATTTTCTTGTAGATTACGAGGTCTAGAACTCACTTCCGGCCTCGATTCTTTGATAGCTGCAACCGTTTTTCCAGAATCGACGGTTGAAATATCGAAATTTTTGAAAATTCGATAAATTAGGCTTTTCGTACCGATTTTTTCGAAAATGTCGCTCCGCGACCATCAACAGCCTATATTTTTGGAATCAGCACGTCGAGATCTACGTCCCTGAATTTTTTCAGAATTTTTAAACGACTTTTACAAAAGTGAAAATTTTCCAATAGTCCCCCCTTCTTCAAATTTCGCCGAAATTTTGACATTTTCGAAACCTAACTGAGTACATTTTCTTGTAGATTTCGAGCTCTAGAATTCACTTCCGGCCTCGATTCTTTGATAGCTGCAACCGTTTTTCCAGAATCGACGGTTGAAATATCGAAATTTTTGAAAATTCGATAAATTAGGCCTTTCGTACAGATTTTTTCGAAAATGTCGCTCCGCGACCATCAACAGCCTATATTTTTGGAATCAGCACGTCGAGATCTACGTCCCTGAATTTTTTCAGAATTTTTAAAAGACTTTTTCAAAAGTGAAAATTTTCCAATGGTCCCCCCTTCTTCAAATTTCGCCGAAATTTTGACATTTTCGAAACCTAACTGAGTACATTTTCTTGTAGATTTCGAGCTCTAGAACTCACTTCCGGCCTCGATTCTTTGATAGCTGCAACCGTTTTTCCAGAATCGACGGTTGAAATATCGAAATTTTTGAAAATTCGATAAATTAGGCATTTCGTACCGATTTTTTCGAAAATGTCGCTCCGCGACCATCAACAGCCTATATTTTTGAAATCAGCACGTCGAGATCTACGTCCCTGAATTTTTTCAGAATTTTGCAACGACTTTTTCAAAAGTGAAAATTTTCCAATGGTCCCCCCTTCTTCAAATTTCGGCCAAATTTTGACATTTTCGAAACCTAACTGAGGACATTTTCTTGTAGATTTCGAGCTCTAGAACTCACTTCCGGCCTCGATTCTTTGATAGCTGCAACCGTTTTTCCAGAATCGACGGTTGAAATATCGAAATTTTTGAAAATTCGATAAATTAGGCATTTCGTACCGATTTTTTCAAAAATGTCGCTCCGCGACCATGAACAGCCTATATTTTTGGAATCAGCACGTCGAGATCTACGTCCCTGAATTTTTTCAGAATTTTTAAACGACTTTTTCAAAAGTGAAAATTTTCCAATGGTCCCCCCTTCTTCAAATTTCGCCGAAATTTTGACATTTTCGAAACCTAACTGAGTACATTTTCTTGTAGATTACGAGGTCTAGAACTCACTTCCGGCCTCAATTCTTTGATAGCTGCAACCGCTTTTCCAGAATCGACGGTTGAAATATCGAAATTTTTGAAAATTCGATAAATTAGGCATTTCGTACCGATTTTTTCGAAAATGTCGCTCCGCGACCATCAACAGCCTATATTTTTGGAATCAGCACGTCGAGATCTACGTCCCTGAATTTTTTCAGAATTTTTAAACGACTTTTTCAAAAGTGAAAATTTTCCAATGGTCCCCCCTTCTTCAAATTTCGCCGAAATTTTGACATTTTCGAAACCTAACTGAGTACATTTTCTTGTAGATTTCGAGCTCTAGAACTCACTTCCGGCCTCGATTCTTTGATAGCTGCAACCGTTTTTCCAGAATCGACGGTTGAAATATCGAAATTTTTGAAAATTCGATAAATTAGACATTTTGTACCGATTTTTTCGAAAATGTCGCTCCGCGACCATCAACAGCCTATATTTTTGGAATCAGCACGTCGAGATCTACGTCCCTGAATTTTTTCAGAATTTTTAAACGACTTTTTCAAAAGTGAAAATTTTCCAATGGTCCCCCCTTCTTCAAATTTCGCCGAAATTTTGACATTTTCGAAACCTAACTGAGTACATTTTCTTGTAGATAACGAGGTCTAGAACTCACTTCCGGCCTCGATTCTTTGATAGCTGCAACCGTTTTTCCAGAATCGACGGTTGAAATATCGAAATTTTTGAAAATTCGATAAATTAGGCTTTTCGTACCGATTTTTTCGAAAATGTCGCTCCGCGACCATCAACAGCCTATATTTTTGGAATCAGCACGTCGAGATCTACGTCCCTGAATTTTTTCAGAATTTTTAAACGACTTTTACAAAAGTGAAAATTTTCCAATAGTCCCCCCTTCTTCAAATTTCGCCGAAATTTTGACATTTTCGAAACCTAACTGAGTACATTTTCTTGTAGATTTCGAGCTCTAGAATTCACTTCCGGCCTCGATTCTTTGATAGCTGCAACCGTTTTTCCAGAATCGACGGTTGAAATATCGAAATTTTTGAAAATTCGATAAATTAGGCCTTTCGTACAGATTTTTTCGAAAATGTCGCTCCGCGACCATCAACAGCCTATATTTTTGGAATCAGCACGTCGAGATCTACGTCCCTGAATTTTTTCAGAATTTTTAAACGACTTTTTCAAAAGTGAAAATTTTCCAATGGTCCCCCCTCCTTCAAATTTCGCCGAAATTTTGACATTTTCGAAACCTAACTGAGTACATTTTCTTGTAGATTACGAGCTCTAGAACTCACTTCCGGCCTCGATTCTTTGATAGCTGCAACCGTTTTTCCAGAATCGACGGTTGAAATATCGAAATTTTTGAAAATTCGATAAATTAGGCATTTCGTACCGATTTTTTCGAAAATGTCGCTCCGCGACCATCAACAGCCTATATTTTTGGAATCAGCACGTCGAGATCTACGTCCCTGAATTTTTTCAGAATTTTTAAACGACTTTTTCAAAAGTGAAAATTTTCCAATGGTCCCCCCTTCTTCAAATTTCGCCGAAATTTTGACATTTTCGAAACCTAACTGAGTACATTTTCTTGTAGATTTCGAGCTCTAGAACTCACTTCCGGCCTCGATTCTTTGATAGCTGCAACCGTTTTTCCAGAATCGACGGTTGAAATATCGAAATTTTTGAAAATTCGATAAATTAGGCCTTTCGTACAGATTTTTTCGAAAATGTCGCTCCGCGACCATCAACAGCCTATATTTTTGGAATCAGCACGTCGAGATCTACGTCCCTGAATTTTTTCAGAATTTTCAAAAGACTTTTTCAAAAGTGAAAATTTTCCAATGGTCCCCCCTTCTTCAAATTTCGGCCAAATTTTGACATTTTCGAAACCTAACTGAGTACATTTTCTTGTAGATTTCGAGCTCTAGAACTCACTTCCGGCCTCGATTCTTTGATAGCTGCAACCGTTTTTCCAGAATCGACGGTTGAAATATCGAAATTTTTGAAAATTCGATAAATTAGGCATTTCGTACCGATTTTTTCGAAAATGTCGCTCCGCGACCATCAACAGCCTATATTTTTGGAATCAGCACGTCGAGATCTACGTCCCTGAATTTTTTCAGAATTTTTAAACGACTTTTTCAAAAGTGAAAATTTTCCAATGGTCCCCCCTTCTTCAAATTTCGCCGAAATTTTGACATTTTCGAAACCTAACTGAGTACATTTTCTTGTAGATTTCGAGCTCTAGAACTCACTTCCGGCCTCGATTCTTTGATAGCTGCAACCGTTTTTCCAGAATCGACGGTTGAAATATCGAAATTTTTGAAAATTCGATAAATTAGGCATTTCGTACCGATTTTTTCGAAAATGTCGCTCCGCGACCATCAAAAGCCTATATTTTTGGAATCAGCACGTCGAGATCTACGTCCCTGAATTTTTTCAGAATTTTTAAACGACTTTTTCAAAATTGAAAATTTTCCAATGGTCCCCCCTTCTTCAAATTTGCCGAAATTTTGACATTTTCGAAACCTTACTGAGTACATTTTCTTGTAGATTACGAGGTCTAGAACTCACTTCCGGCCTCGATTCTTTGATAGCTGCAACCGTTTTTCCAGAATCGACGGTTGAAATATCGAAATTTTTGAAAATTCGATAAATTAGGCCTTTCGTACCGATTTTTTCGAAAATGTCGCTCCGCGACCATCAACAGCCTATATTTTTGGAATCAGCACGTCGAGATCTACGTCCCTGAATTTTTTCAGAATTTTTAAACGACTTTTTCAAAAGTGAAAATTTTCCAATGGTCCCCCCTTCTTCAAATTTCGCCGAAATTTTGACATTTTCGAAACCTAACTGAGTACATTTTCTCGTAGATTACGAGGTCTAGAACTCACTTCCGGCCTCAATTCTTTGATAGCTGCAACCGCTTTTCCAGAATCGACGGTTGAAATATCGAAATTTTTGAAAATTCGATAAATTAGGCATTTCGTACCGATTTTTTCGAAAATGTCGCTCCGCGACCATCAACAGCCTATATTTTTGGAATCAGCACGTCGAGATCTACGTCCCTGAATTTTTTCAGAATTTTTAAACGACTTTTTCAAAAGTGAAAATTTTCCAATGGTCCCCCCTTCTTCAAATTTCGCCGAAATTTTGACATTTTCGAAACCTAACTGAGTACATTTTCTTGTAGATTTCGAGCTCTAGAACTCACTTCCGGCCTCGATTCTTTGATAGCTGCAACCGTTTTTCCAGAATCGACGGTTGAAATATCGAAATTTTTGAAAATTCGATAAATTAGGCATTTCGTACCGATTTTTTCGAAAATGTCGCTCCGCGACCATCAACAGCCTATATTTTTGGAATCAGCACGTCGAGATCTACGTCCCTGAATTTTTTCAGAATTTTTAAACGACTTTTTCAAAAGTGAAAATTTTCCAATGGTCCCCCCTTCTTCAAATTTCGCCGAAATTTTGACATTTTCGAAACCTAACTGAGTACATTTTCTTGTAGATTTCGAGCTCTAGAACTCACTTCCGGCCTCGATTCTTTGATAGCTGCAACCGTTTTTCCAGAATCGACGGTTGAAATATCGAAATTTTTGAAAATTCGATAAATTAGGCATTTCGTACCGATTTTTTCGAAAATGTCGCTCCGCGACCATCAACAGCCTATATTTTTGGAATCAGCACGTCGAGATCTACGTCCCTGAATTTTTTCAGAATTTTTAAACGACTTTTTCAAAAGTGAAAATTTTCCAATGGTCCCCCCTTCTTCAAATTTCGCCGAAATTTTGACATTTTCGAAACCTAACTGAGTACATTTTCTTGTAGATTTCGAGCTCTAGAACTCACTTCCGGCCTCGATTCTTTGATAGCTGCAACCGTTTTTCCAGAATCGACGGTTGAAATATCGAAATTTTTGAAAATTCGATAAATTAGACATTTTGTACCGATTTTTTCGAAAATGTCGCTCCGCGACCATCAACAGCCTATATTTTTGGAATCAGCACGTCGAGATCTACGTCCCTGAATTTTTTCAGAATTTTTAAACGACTTTTTCAAAATTGAAAATTTTCCAATGGTCCCCCCTTCTTCAAATTTGCCGAAATTTTGACATTTTCGAAACCTTACTGAGTACATTTTCTTGTAGATTACGAGGTCTAGAACTCACTTCCGGCCTCGATTCTTTGATAGCTGCAACCGTTTTTCCAGAATCGACGGTTGAAATATCGAAATTTTTGAAAATTCGATAAATTAGGCCTTTCGTACCGATTTTTTCGAAAATGTCGCTCCGCGACCATCAACAGCCTATATTTTTGGAATCAGCACGTCGAGATCTACGTCCCTGAATTTTTTCAGAATTTTTAAACGACTTTTTCAAAAGTGAAAATTTTCCAATGGTCCCCCCTTCTTCAAATTTCGCCGAAATTTTGACATTTTCGAAACCTAACTGAGTACATTTTCTTGTAGATTACGAGGTCTAGAACTCACTTCCGGCCTCAATTCTTTGATAGCTGCAACCGCTTTTCCAGAATCGACGGTTGAAATATCGAAATTTTTGAAAATTCGATAAATTAGGCATTTCGTACCGATTTTTTCGAAAATGTCGCTCCGCGACCATCAACAGCCTATATTTTTGGAATCAGCACGTCGAGATCTACGTCCCTGAATTTTTTCAGAATTTTTAAACGACTTTTTCAAAAGTGAAAATTTTCCAATGGTCCCCCCTTCTTCAAATTTCGCCGAAATTTTGACATTTTCGAAACCTAACTGAGTACATTTTCTTGTAGATTTCGAGCTCTAGAACTCACTTCCGGCCTCGATTCTTTGATAGCTGCAACCGTTTTTCCAGAATCGACGGTTGAAATATCGAAATTTTTGAAAATTCGATAAATTAGACATTTTGTACCGATTTTTTCGAAAATGTCGCTCCGCGACCATCAACAGCCTATATTTTTGGAATCAGCACGTCGAGATCTACGTCCCTGAATTTTTTCAGAATTTTTAAACGACTTTTTCAAAAGTGAAAATTTTCCAATGGTCCCCCCTTCTTCAAATTTCGCCGAAATTTTGACATTTTCGAAACCTAACTGAGTACATTTTCTTGTAGATTACGAGGTCTAGAACTCACTTCCGGCCTCGATTCTTTGATAGCTGCAACCGTTTTTCCAGAATCGACGGTTGAAATATCGAAATTTTTGAAAATTCGATAAATTAGGCTTTTCGTACCGATTTTTTCGAAAATGTCGCTCCGCGACCATCAACAGCCTATATTTTTGGAATCAGCACGTCGAGATCTACGTCCCTGAATTTTTTCAGAATTTTTAAACGACTTTTACAAAAGTGAAAATTTTCCAATAGTCCCCCCTTCTTCAAATTTCGCCGAAATTTTGACATTTTCGAAACCTAACTGAGTACATTTTCTTGTAGATTTCGAGCTCTAGAATTCACTTCCGGCCTCGATTCTTTGATAGCTGCAACCGTTTTTCCAGAATCGACGGTTGAAATATCGAAATTTTTGAAAATTCGATAAATTAGGCCTTTCGTACAGATTTTTTCGAAAATGTCGCTCCGCGACCATCAACAGCCTATATTTTTGGAATCAGCACGTCGAGATCTACGTCCCTGAATTTTTTCAGAATTTTTAAAAGACTTTTTCAAAAGTGAAAATTTTCCAATGGTCCCCCCTTCTTCAAATTTCGCCGAAATTTTGACATTTTCGAAACCTAACTGAGTACATTTTCTTGTAGATTTCGAGCTCTAGAACTCACTTCCGGCCTCGATTCTTTGATAGCTGCAACCGTTTTTCCAGAATCGACGGTTGAAATATCGAAATTTTTGAAAATTCGATAAATTAGGCATTTCGTACCGATTTTTTCGAAAATGTCGCTCCGCGACCATCAACAGCCTATATTTTTGAAATCAGCACGTCGAGATCTACGTCCCTGAATTTTTTCAGAATTTTGCAACGACTTTTTCAAAAGTGAAAATTTTCCAATGGTCCCCCCTTCTTCAAATTTCGGCCAAATTTTGACATTTTCGAAACCTAACTGAGGACATTTTCTTGTAGATTTCGAGCTCTAGAACTCACTTCCGGCCTCGATTCTTTGATAGCTGCAACCGTTTTTCCAGAATCGACGGTTGAAATATCGAAATTTTTGAAAATTCGATAAATTAGGCATTTCGTACCGATTTTTTCAAAAATGTCGCTCCGCGACCATGAACAGCCTATATTTTTGGAATCAGCACGTCGAGATCTACGTCCCTGAATTTTTTCAGAATTTTTAAACGACTTTTTCAAAAGTGAAAATTTTCCAATGGTCCCCCCTTCTTCAAATTTCGCCGAAATTTTGACATTTTCGAAACCTAACTGAGTACATTTTCTTGTAGATTACGAGGTCTAGAACTCACTTCCGGCCTCAATTCTTTGATAGCTGCAACCGCTTTTCCAGAATCGACGGTTGAAATATCGAAATTTTTGAAAATTCGATAAATTAGGCATTTCGTACCGATTTTTTCGAAAATGTCGCTCCGCGACCATCAACAGCCTATATTTTTGGAATCAGCACGTCGAGATCTACGTCCCTGAATTTTTTCAGAATTTTTAAACGACTTTTTCAAAAGTGAAAATTTTCCAATGGTCCCCCCTTCTTCAAATTTCGCCGAAATTTTGACATTTTCGAAACCTAACTGAGTACATTTTCTTGTAGATTTCGAGCTCTAGAACTCACTTCCGGCCTCGATTCTTTGATAGCTGCAACCGTTTTTCCAGAATCGACGGTTGAAATATCGAAATTTTTGAAAATTCGATAAATTAGACATTTTGTACCGATTTTTTCGAAAATGTCGCTCCGCGACCATCAACAGCCTATATTTTTGGAATCAGCACGTCGAGATCTACGTCCCTGAATTTTTTCAGAATTTTTAAACGACTTTTTCAAAAGTGAAAATTTTCCAATGGTCCCCCCTTCTTCAAATTTCGCCGAAATTTTGACATTTTCGAAACCTAACTGAGTACATTTTCTTGTAGATAACGAGGTCTAGAACTCACTTCCGGCCTCGATTCTTTGATAGCTGCAACCGTTTTTCCAGAATCGACGGTTGAAATATCGAAATTTTTGAAAATTCGATAAATTAGGCTTTTCGTACCGATTTTTTCGAAAATGTCGCTCCGCGACCATCAACAGCCTATATTTTTGGAATCAGCACGTCGAGATCTACGTCCCTGAATTTTTTCAGAATTTTTAAACGACTTTTACAAAAGTGAAAATTTTCCAATAGTCCCCCCTTCTTCAAATTTCGCCGAAATTTTGACATTTTCGAAACCTAACTGAGTACATTTTCTTGTAGATTTCGAGCTCTAGAATTCACTTCCGGCCTCGATTCTTTGATAGCTGCAACCGTTTTTCCAGAATCGACGGTTGAAATATCGAAATTTTTGAAAATTCGATAAATTAGGCCTTTCGTACAGATTTTTTCGAAAATGTCGCTCCGCGACCATCAACAGCCTATATTTTTGGAATCAGCACGTCGAGATCTACGTCCCTGAATTTTTTCAGAATTTTTAAACGACTTTTTCAAAAGTGAAAATTTTCCAATGGTCCCCCCTTCTTCAAATTTCGCCGAAATTTTGACATTTTCGAAACCTAACTGAGTACATTTTCTTGTAGATTTCGAGCTCTAGAACTCACTTCCGGCCTCGATTCTTTGATAGCTGCAACCGTTTTTCCAGAATCGACGGTTGAAATATCGAAATTTTTGAAAATTCGATAAATTAGACATTTTGTACCGATTTTTTCGAAAATGTCGCTCCGCGACCATCAACAGCCTATATTTTTGGAATCAGCACGTCGAGATCTACGTCCCTGAATTTTTTCAGAATTTTTAAACGACTTTTTCAAAAGTGAAAATTTTCCAATGGTCCCCCCTTCTTCAAATTTCGCCGAAATTTTGACATTTTCGAAACCTAACTGAGTACATTTTCTTGTAGATTACGAGGTCTAGAACTCACTTCCGGCCTCGATTCTTTGATAGCTGCAACCGTTTTTCCAGAATCGACGGTTGAAATATCGAAATTTTTGAAAATTCGATAAATTAGGCTTTTCGTACCGATTTTTTCGAAAATGTCGCTCCGCGACCATCAACAGCCTATATTTTTGGAATCAGCACGTCGAGATCTACGTCCCTGAATTTTTTCAGAATTTTTAAACGACTTTTACAAAAGTGAAAATTTTCCAATAGTCCCCCCTTCTTCAAATTTCGCCGAAATTTTGACATTTTCGAAACCTAACTGAGTACATTTTCTTGTAGATTTCGAGCTCTAGAATTCACTTCCGGCCTCGATTCTTTGATAGCTGCAACCGTTTTTCCAGAATCGACGGTTGAAATATCGAAATTTTTGAAAATTCGATAAATTAGGCCTTTCGTACAGATTTTTTCGAAAATGTCGCTCCGCGACCATCAACAGCCTATATTTTTGGAATCAGCACGTCGAGATCTACGTCCCTGAATTTTTTCAGAATTTTTAAAAGACTTTTTCAAAAGTGAAAATTTTCCAATGGTCCCCCCTTCTTCAAATTTCGCCGAAATTTTGACATTTTCGAAACCTAACTGAGTACATTTTCTTGTAGATTTCGAGCTCTAGAACTCACTTCCGGCCTCGATTCTTTGATAGCTGCAACCGTTTTTCCAGAATCGACGGTTGAAATATCGAAATTTTTGAAAATTCGATAAATTAGGCATTTCGTACCGATTTTTTCGAAAATGTCGCTCCGCGACCATCAACAGCCTATATTTTTGAAATCAGCACGTCGAGATCTACGTCCCTGAATTTTTTCAGAATTTTGCAACGACTTTTTCAAAAGTGAAAATTTTCCAATGGTCCCCCCTTCTTCAAATTTCGGCCAAATTTTGACATTTTCGAAACCTAACTGAGGACATTTTCTTGTAGATTTCGAGCTCTAGAACTCACTTCCGGCCTCGATTCTTTGATAGCTGCAACCGTTTTTCCAGAATCGACGGTTGAAATATCGAAATTTTTGAAAATTCGATAAATTAGGCATTTCGTACCGATTTTTTCAAAAATGTCGCTCCGCGACCATGAACAGCCTATATTTTTGGAATCAGCACGTCGAGATCTACGTTCCTGAATTTTTTCAGAATTTTTAAACGACTTTTTCAAAAGTGAAAATTTTCCAATGGTCCCCCCCTTCTTCAAATTTCGGCCAAATTTTGAGATTTTCGAAACCTAACTGAGTAATAATAATAATAATAATAATATTTATTAGAAACAATACAGGATTGTATTCTAAAAGGATGATGCATCGCACTTTGTGCGTTTTTCAGCATCCCCTCTAAAGCCTAAATAAACTTAAAACAAATATGTTATTTTATTTTAACTTAAATATTTCGATAGAAAATATGCAACAATTTGAGTTTTTAAAGAAATAAAACTATTACTACTTACAATTTTGTCACCGTATTCATTTAAAATTTTTGTACAAATATATGAAAATGAAGCTTTAAATTTTTCTGTAGCGTGTTTAGGAATATCATAGGGCTCTTTATTTCTAAGATTGCGCTGGTGTATATCTTCTCTCCTTCTTAGACATTTTATTAAATACACTGGTTCTCCCTTTTTGATTATGCTATATACGGCCCTTATGTATATCAAATTAAATCTTTCTTCAATTTTTAAAATGGCTAGTTTGAAATAGTTAGGTGTGATATGTTCTCTGAATGGTAATAAATAGCTAAATCGAAGACATGTGTTTTGCATTAGCTGTAATTTATATTTGAATTCCTTTGTAAGGTGTTGATAATAAACGGATGAGCAATAATCAAAATTAGAGATCAGTAAAGTATTACACAATTTCCACTTGACATTGCTATCTAAATAATTCTTGAATTGATACAAATACCCAAATTTTGGATAACATTTGCTTAGTACATATTTCACGTGGTGATGAAATTTTAATTGACTATCTATGTGGACTCCTAAAATTTTTATACTGTCTCTAAACTGTAAATTATCATCTTCTATTTTGATTAATCTCTTTAAATCAGGTAGTACACGACTAATATTATGTACTGAACCAATGCATAGTGCTTCACATTTCTTCCTATTCAGATGTAACCCATTACGTCCGTTCCAACTAATGATGACATTGATTTGTTTGTTAATGGAAACAGCCGCTTGAAATGTTTCTTGTACGTTGAAAGATGTATACAGCTGCGTGTCATCTGCATACAAATGAAACACAAATTTCGGTAGAAGGCAGCAAAGCATATCGGCTGTGAAAATAGTAAAGAGCACAGGACCCAGTACACTACCCTGCGGGACTCCCTCAGTAATGTTGGTTATTCCAGATGTTTCCTTTCCAATTTTAACGATTTGCTTTCTACATTTAAGATAACTTCGAAACCAATTAACAACTAAATTACTACATCCGTAATAGTTCAATTTAGCTAACAAAAGATCATGATTTATTGTGTCAAATGCTTTACTGTAGTCTAAAGCAATGAGAGTTGTAACCCGACCCTTATCCATTGCCTCTACACAATCATTAATGACTTTTAGCAACGCGGTGTTTGTACTGTGATTAGGGCGGTAACCGGATTGTACTGAAGGAATTATATTATACATTTGCATATGATATAAAAGTCGAGATTTTACAATTGCTTCCATTAATTTGGAAAAAATAGGTAAAATACTAATAGGTCGCAAATCTGATACCACATATGCTTTTGGTTTCTTAGGCAATGGAATAATTGTAGCTATTTTCCACTGATTTGGAAATATGCCAGTTTTAAAGGAATGATTCATTATGTGTGTTAAGGCTGATTGACAGTAAGGAAAAACAATTTTTACCATTTTTAGGGTCATTTGATCTACACCAGCTGCATTTGAATGAATTCTATTGATGGTATCCTTAATCTCAACTTCTGTAATTGGTTCAAACTGGAGTTCATTTGTTATGCCTGGACGTATGTGATTCTCAAAAAAGGACATTGTGTCTTGGCTAACAGAATGGTTATTGTTTTGCTCAGGTACTGGTTAAATTGATCGGGTGTGATATTCTCTGAAATGATTTTAATTGGTTTTTTGTGAATATTTAGCTTCTCAAGAGTTTGCCATAATTGTTTCGGACTTCTGTTACAAACATGAATTCGATGTCTCATATAGGCAATTTTTTCTTTTTTAATGGCTTCGGTAACAAGTTTACACAGTTCTTTATAGTATATACGATGATTTTCATGCCGAGTAACTTTGTATTTTTCGTAAGCTTTATTTTTTATTTTAATCATTTGCTTTATAGTTTCAGTTATGTAGGGTCTATGTATACGATTTTTATTAACAACAAGCTTAACCGGAGCATGAATGTCAAAAATAGTTTTTATAGCTTTATTTAAAAATTCAAGCTTCTGGTCCAGGTCCTGTAGTTGTTCTACATAAGTCCAATTAACACTATTTGCATCAAAGTTAAATTCATCAAGACTAAACAAGCTATAATCTCTTATGAAATATGAGACCGCAGGCAGTTTATACATTTTAAGATCCACTTTACAGTGGATTAATCTATGATCCGAAATGTTGTCCATATCTTGAACACCGAATTCAGAGACTTTAATATCTTTAGAAACACAAATTACATCTACCAATGACGAGGAAGAGCTAGTTATCCTAGTGGGTTCATTAATGATCTGAGAAAATCCTAAGCTTTCTAGCAGAGGAAGTAGAATCTTATCATCACCATTTAATAAATTTACATTTAAATCTCCCAAAAACATTACATGATCCGCTTCTGAGTACATATGAGACAAAATAAGTTCAAGATCTTTAAGAAAAGAAATAGTGCCATCGGGAGGGCGATATAATGAACCAATTACATACCTGACACCATTACACTTAATTGAAATCCAAAGATTTTCGATACTTGAATGAAGAGTAATGTTTGGGAGGACACTGTATTTTATATCACGCTTAATATACATAGCTACGCCACCACCACGCCCATGTCGATCAAGATGGATAAAATTATAATCATTGATATGAAATAACTCAGTAGGGGAAGATGAACCTAACCAGGTTTCCGAAAGTGTGATTATATCAAAAGAATTTTCAGAGAAATAATCAATGAAATAATGAAATCTTGATTTTAGAGATTGACAATTTAGATGACATATTTTTAGACACTTCTGTTTAGTAGCAAAAAGTTTTGATTCATTAACAGATGATTGCTATGCAACAACATCATCAACAAGCTTATTAACTTCTACGACAGTTTTAATTCCAAATAAATCAGACTTGAGTTTGGAAATCGCTAACAGTAAAGCAGTGCATTTGTTACTGTCGAAAGCAGCATGATTAATATTAACATCTAACTTTTGTTTTTCACGCAGATTGAGACAATTCTTACAACGCCTATCTTCATCACTTACAATGGTACAGGAAGAGCGATCATGAGCTTTACTGCAGAGTGAACAAACTATGTTATTTTTACAGTTTTTAGCTGTGTGATTGAACCCACAGCATCTGTAGCACCGAGTTACTGAAACTGCATCATAAACTGAGCAACCATTTAAACCAATAAGAATATTACCTTTCTCTAACAGACGCTTGTAACTATCAATATCAACAGATATTTCAGCCTGGTAAATTCTAGAGTTGCTTTTAACAGGCCACAATTTGTTTATATTTAACTCCGGTTGATCGCCTAAGACGTCCTGGTTTTGCTTCTTTAAATAAGACACAAAATCAGTTTCATTGATATCTTCAGAAATACCTACCACTCTGAGACGTGGGAGGATAGGGCTTAATTTTTTCACATTATATTTATTTGACAATTTTTCTTCAGCGAGCTCAATAAATTTATCACTATGGGTACTAGCAGAACACCCAATAACAAGACCGCCATTTGCCACAGGTTTAACGACATTTATGTCTATATTTTCACTAAAAGGTTGAACCGATTTGAGAATATCGCACTTTGTCTGAAAACAGGATTGCTTATCCTTGGGTTTAATAACAACCTTAGCTTCATTGACCTCTTTTAACTTGTCAGCATATGTAATTTTATTATCTGAATTTACCTTACAAAGTGATTCCCGTAGGGTAGAAATTTCCTTACGTAATGGGGTAATGGCACTGTCGATGATGTTTCGAATATACTTAAGAAACGCATTTTCTTCCAACGGAGAGGAAACTTGTATTGGAGATAAGGCCGGGGAGTTGAAAACTTGTTTACAATTAACACACAATAATTTCACGTGCGGAGATCGACGATGAATACGAGAAATAATGGGAACTTCTTCAGGAGAGACACCAACACAATTAATATGTGAATAACAGCCGCAAAGATCACAACAAATTCCCGAGGAAGCATCTACACTAGTACTACATCCCGGACAATTGACCAAAAGAGAGTTTTCGAGTAAGTCTGTTCCTTCTTCAAAAGACATGACAAAAAATAACAGCGCACCAAAATATAATAAGCAGTGATTTTCTGATACAAACAAAATGTAAACAAAGCAGCTTAACCAGCACCAGCTGCTGCGCGATGAGCGCGCCGCTCCTACGGCGCACAATGGAAACTACAGATGTAAACAATCACTAAATTGCCTACGAAAAAGCCAAAAATTAGGGCAAAACAACGAAACTAGCGGCTTCTAAAACTGCTAGGCCTATTCAGACAAAATTGTTTTGGTTATAAAACATCGGTGGTTAAATAAAACCGAAAAATTATACAAATTTTAGCGAAAAACCGGCAGCACTCACAATACACTTCTCACTCTCACACTGTCAATTTCTATGTACATTTTCTTGTAGATTTTTCAAGATTTTTCCCCAAAAATCAAGATTTTTACTCCAAAAAATCAAGATTTTTCAAGATTTTTCTCCCAAAAAACAAGATTTTTCCCCAAAAAATCAAGATTTTACCCCAAAAAAACAAGATTTTTCCCCAAAAAAACAAAAGTTTTCAAGATTTTTACCCCAAAAAATCAAGATCTTTACCCCAAAAATCAAGATTTTACCCCAAAAATTCAAGATTTTTCCCCAAAAAAACAAGATTTTTACCCCAAAAAACAAGATTTTTTCCCCCAAAAAGCAAGATTTTTACCCCAAAAATCAAGATTTTTGAAGATTTCCAAAATTTTCAAGATTCCAAAATTTTCAAGATTTCCATAATTTTCCGAATTTTCCCCAAACTCCAACCCCCAGACAAACTATCGGGACCACTTGGGAAGTTGGGGTTTTGGGTGGGGAGAAAAGAGAAGGTTTTTTTGAAAATTTTTTTCGAGATTTTTGAAGATTTTCGAAATTGTTCAAGGTCAAATTTTTCAAAGATCGAAATTTCCAATATTTTGAAAAATTTTTCAAGGTCACGATTTTGAAAATCGAGATTTTTTTAGATTTTTCGAAATTTTCGAGGTCAAGATTTTCAAGATCTAAATTTTCAAGATTTTTCGAAATTTTTTCAAGGTCGAAATTTTCAAAATTAAGATTTTTCGACATTTTTCGAATTTTCACCAAAGTCCGACCCCCTTTCAAACTAGCGGGATGTTTTGGGAAAGAGGGGTTTAGGGTGGGGAGAAAAATTGCTCTTTTTTTAATTTAGGGGATGAAAATAGGGCTAGTTTTTAGATTTAGGGGTTGAAATTGGGGGTAGTTTTAATGGATAACGGATGAAGATGAGTTAAGGGTAGTTTTTTGGTCGAAGAGATTCTATCATGTTTGAATTTAGGGGATGAAATCGTGTTAAGGGTTGTTTTTTTTGGCCTCGAGGGGATGAAAATTTGTCGAGGGTAGTTTTCTTTGTCTTCGAAGATCATTTTTTGGGTCGGGGGGATGAAAATCAGAAAAAAAAAATTTGGGATTTAGGGGTTGAAAATTTTTTAGGGGTAGTTTTTCGTGTCCGACTATCACTCGATGACGTCGGAATTACGAAAATCGAAGCGGGGTTGATTTTGGTCGAAGAGGGACGTTTTTTTCCATTAGGGGGATGAAAAACGGGTCGGGGGTGGTTTTTTTAATCTCGAATGATCAAAGTTTGTGTTCGGGGGATGAAAATTGGTCGAAACTTGATTTTTTAATTTGGGGGTTGAAAATTTTTTAGGGGTGGTTTTTGGGGTGAAAAAATTTTTGGGTCCTTTGGGAAGAAAGAAAATCGAGGTGGGGTGGTTTTTCGTGCAAAATTGACGTTTTTTCCACTTTAAGGGATGAAAAATGAATCGAGGGTAGTTTTTTTGTCACGATACTTCATTTGAATGCAGAAGGAACGTTTTGGCCAAGTTTCGTTCAAATTGGACAAAAAATGTAAAATTTCATTTTAAAACGAGCTCAGATCGAGAAATAAATTCAGGTCCGTTGTTAGGACGGACCGAGACTTTGTTCGCCAAGTTGTGGCAGCCAAAATTTGCAAAAAAGACCTTAAATCGTTTGATTTTCATAATTCGGTCTTGTTTAGGCTTAATCTATCGTTCCTGATTGTTTAACACTAATTTTAACGATTTTAAGTCAAAAATAGCGTTTTTTACGTTTTTCGAAGAAACGAGGACGAAAAGGCGCTCGGTTTTTTCAAGAGGGATGAAGAAATCTTAGCTCTTTCGTTCGGTACCGGAGTGGTCAATTAACGTTAACCATTTCCAAAGATATGGGCAAATTAAAAAGTCGTTTTGGGGTTAAGTCTCGGGAGCTGTTTCTGGAGCGAAAGGGGGCTTCCTGGGGCGAAGTCGATCATCGGGGTGTTTGATCGTGGAACGTAGAAACCGTTTCTGTCGAATTTGTCGATCGATAACAACAATTGACGAACTTATTAACAAATCAAGTTGTCTCGAGAACATTAAGTCTTTTGGGGGCTGTCGGGGGCGTCTCGGAGGGGCTCTTTCCCTGTCGACCCTCGAAGAGATTCACGTTTGGTTTATCCATTAACGACAACAAACAACGAAGATATTAACAAGGTCGAATGTTTCTGGGGGCTATCGGTGGTGCCTTTGGGGGTGTATAACGATAGAGCCTTTTCGTTCTGGACAGTTCGTCGATTGTTTATCCATCTATAACAACAATCGACGAACGTATCGACGAATCAAGTTGTCTCGAGAACTTTAAGTCTTTTGGGGGCCATCGGGGCCGTCTCGGAGGGAGATAACTATGGGGCTCCTTGCTAACAGACCATCGAAAGGATTTACATATTGTTTATTGACTAATAACAACATTCGACCGACATTTTTGCCAAGTCGAACGTCTTTGGGGACGAGTTCGGTCTTAAGGGGGCTATCACTGGTGTCTTTTCGATATCGACCAAAGGAAACATGTGGCCGAGAAGTCTTTGCCCGTCTTTCGGGGGGCTGTCGTCCGTCGTGTATGTGTATCGGACGAACGGCAGCACCTCGGTGACTGCGACGACCTTATGTCCCTTGTACATAAGGAACCGACTCGTTTATGTTTGCCGGGGGACCCCGGTTAGCGTGGGGGCTGCGAGCGATTGACATATGTCAAACTCGAGCCCCTTACAGGCATCTCCTATGCCGGCCATGGATTGGAAATCGTTCAATGCGGAACTCCAGAGTAGTGTTCAGTTCGTCGTATCGTCGTTAAGTGCGTCCCTCGATTCTTTGATAGCTGCAACCGTTTTTCCAGAATCGACGGTTGAAATATCGAAATTTTTGAAAATTCGATAAATTAGGCATTTCGTACCGATTTTTTCGAAAATGTCGCTCCGCGACCATCAACAGCCTATATTTTTGGAATCAGCACGTCGAGATCTACGTCCCTTAATTTTTTCAGAATTTTCAAACGACTTTTTCAAAAGTGAAAATTTTCCAATGGTCCCCCCTCCTTCAAATTTCGCCGAAATTTTGACATTTTCGAAACCTAACTGAGTACATTTTCTTGTAGATTACGAGCTCTAGAACTCACTTCCGGCCTCGATTCTTTGATAGCTGCAACCGTTTTTCCAGAATCGACGGTTGAAATATCGAAATTTTTGAAAATTCGATAAATTAGGCATTTCGTACCGATTTTTTCGAAAATGTCGCTCCGCGACCATCAACAGCCTATATTTTTGGAATCAGCACGTCGAGATCTACGTCCCTGAATTTTTTCAGAATTTTTAAACGACTTTTTCAAAAGTGAAAATTTTCCAATGGTCCCCCCTTCTTCAAATTTCGCCGAAATTTTGACATTTTCGAAACCTAACTGAGTACATTTTCTTGTAGATTTCGAGCTCTAGAACTCACTTCCGGCCTCGATTCTTTGATAGCTGCAACCGTTTTTCCAGAATCGACGGTTGAAATATCGAAATTTTTGAAAATTCGATAAATTAGACATTTTGTACCGATTTTTTCGAAAATGTCGCTCCGCGACCATCAACGGCCTATATTTTTGGAATCAGCACGTCGAGATCTACGTCCCTAAATTTTTTCAGAATTTTTAAACGACTTTTTCAAAAGTGAAAATTTTCCAATGGTCCCCCCTTCTTCAAATTTCGCCGAAATTTTGACATTTTCGAAACCTAACTGAGTACATTTTCTTGTAGATTACGAGGTCTAGAACTCACTTCCGGCCTCAATTCTTTGATAGCTGCAACCGTTTTTCCAGAATCGACGGTTGAAATATTGAAATTTTTGAAAATTCGATTAATTAAGCCTTTCGTACCGATTTTTTCGAAAATGTCGCTCCGCGACCATCAACAGCCTATATTTTTGGAATCAGCACGTCGAGATCTACGTCCCTGAATTTTTTCAGAATTTTTAAACGACTTTTACAAAAGTGAAAATTTTCCAATAGTCCCCCCTTCTTCAAATTTCGCCGAAATTTTGACATTTTCGAAACCTAACTGAGTACATTTTCTTGTAGATTTCGAGCTCTAGAACTCACTTCCGGCCTCGATTCTTTGATAGCTGCAACCGTTTTTCCAGAATCGACGGTTGAAATATCGAAATTTTTGAAAATTCGATAAATTAGGCCTTTCGCACAGATTTTTTCGAAAATGTCGCTCCGCGACCATCAACAGCCTATATTTTTTGAATCAGCACGTCGAGATCTACGTCCCTTAATTTTTTCAGAATTTTTAAACGACTTTTTCAAAAGTGAAAATTTTCCAATGGTCCCCCCTCCTTCAAATTTCGCCGAAATTTTGACATTTTCGAAACCTAACTGAGTACATTTTCTTGTAGATTACGAGCTCTAGAACTCACTTCCGGCCTCGATTCTTTGATAGCTGCAACCGTTTTTCCAGAATCGACGGTTGAAATATCGAAATTTTTGAAAATTCGATAAATTAGGCATTTCGTACCGATTTTTTCGAAAATGTCGCTCCGCGACCATCAACAGCCTATATTTTTGGAATCAGCACGTCGAGATCTACGTCCCTGAATTTTTTCAGAATTTTTAAACGACTTTTTCAAAAGTGAAAATTTTCCAATGGTCCCCCCTTCTTCAAATTTCGCCGAAATTTTGACATTTTCGAAACCTAACTGAGTACATTTTCTTGTAGATTTCGAGCTCTAGAACTCACTTCCGGCCGCGATTCTTTGATAGCTGCAACCGTTTTTCCAGAATCGACGGTTGAAATATCGAAATTTTTGAAAATTCGATAAATTAGACATTTTGTACCGATTTTTTCGAAAATGTCGCTCCGCGACCATCAACAGCCTATATTTTTGGAATCAGCACGTCGAGATCTACGTCCCTGAATTTTTTCAGAATTTTTAAACGACTTTTTCAAAAGTGAAAATTTTCCAATGGTCCCCCCTTCTTCAAATTTCGCCGAAATTTTGACATTTTCGAAACCTAACTGAGTACATTTTCTTGTAGATTTCGAGCTCTAGAACTCACTTCCGGCCTCGATTCTTTGATAGCTGCAACCGTTTTTCCAGAATCGACGGTTGAAATATCGAAATTTTTGAAAATTCGATAAATTAGACATTTTGTACCGATTTTTTCGAAAATGTCGCTCCGCGACCATCAACGGCCTATATTTTTGGAGTCAGCACGTCGAGATCTACGTCCCTGAATTTTTTCAGAATTTTTAAACGACTTTTTCAAAAGTGAAAATTTTCCAATGGTCCCCCCTTCTTCAAATTTCGCCGAAATTTTGACATTTTCGAAACCTAACTGAGTACATTTTCTTGTAGATTTCGAGCTCTAGAACTCACTTCCGGCCTCGATTCTTTGATTGCTGCAACCGTTTTTCCAGAATCGACGGTTGAAATATCGAAATTTTTGAAAATTCGATAAATTAGGCCTTTCGTACAGATTTTTTCGAAAATGTCGCTCCGCGACCATCAACAGCCTATATTTTTTGAATCAGCACGTCGAGATCTACGTCCCTTAATTTTTTCAGAATTTTTAAACGACTTTTTCAAAAGTGAAAATTTTCCAATGGTCTCCCCTCCTTCAAATTTCGCCGAAATTTTGACATTTTCGAAACCTAACTGAGTACATTTTCTTGTAGATTACGAGCTCTAGAACTCACTTCCGGCCTCGATTCTTTGATAGCTGCAACCGTTTTTCCAGAATCGACGGTTGAAATATCGAAATTTTTGAAAATTCGATAAATTAGGCATTTCGTACCGATTTTTTCGAAAATGTCGCTCCGCGACCATCAACAGCCTATATTTTTGGAATCAGCACGTCGAGATCTACGTCCCTGAATTTTTTCAGAATTTTTAAACGACTTTTTCAAAAGTGAAAATTTTCCAATGGTCCCCCCTTCTTCAAATTTCGCCGAAATTTTGACATTTTCGAAACCTAACTGAGTACATTTTCTTGTAGATTTCGAGCTCTAGAACTCACTTCCGGCCTCGATTCTTTGATAGCTGCAACCGTTTTTCCAGAATCGACGGTTGAAGTATCGAAATTTTTGAAAATTCGATAAATTAGGTCTTTCGTACCGATTTTTTCGAAAATGTCGCTCCGCGACCATCAACAGCCTATATTTTTGGAATCAGCACGTCGAGATCTACGTCCCTGAATTTTTTCAGAATTTTTAAACGACTTTTACAAAAGTGAAAATTTTCCAATAGTCCCCCCTTCTTCAAATTTCGCCGAAATTTTGACATTTTCGAAACCTAACTGAGTACATTTTCTTGTAGATTTCGAGCTCTAGAACTCACTTCCGGCCTCGATTCTTTGATAGCTGCAACCGTTTTTCCAGAATCGACGGTTGAAATATCGAAATTTTTGAAAATTCGATAAATTAGGCTTTTCGTACCGATTTTTTCGAAAATGTCGCTCCGCGACCATCAACAGCCTATATTTTTTGAATCAGCACGTCGAGATCTACGTCCCTTAATTTTTTCAGAATTTTTAAACGACTTTTTCAAAAGTGAAAATTTTCCAATGGTCCCCCCTTCTTCAAATTTCGCCGAAATTTTGACATTTTCGAAACCTAACTGAGTACATTTTCTTGTAGATTTCGAGCTCTAGAACTCACTTCCGGCCTCGATTCTTTGATAGCTGCAACCGTTTTTCCAGAATCGACGGTTGAAATATCGAAATTTTTGAAAATTCGATAAATTAGACATTTTGTACCGATTTTTTCGAAAATGTCGCTCCGCGACCATCAACAGCCTATATTTTTGGAATCAGCACGTCGAGATCTACGTCCCTGAATTTTTTCAGAATTTTTAAACGACTTTTACAAAAGTGAAAATTTTCCAATAGTCCCCCCTTCTTCAAATTTCGCCGAAATTTTGACATTTTCGAAACCTAACTGAGTACATTTTCTTGTAGATTTCGAGCTCTAGAACTCACTTCCGGCCTCGTTTCTTTGATAGCTGCAACCGTTTTTCCAGAATCGACGGTTGAAATATCGAAATTTTTGAAAATTCGATAAATTAGGCCTTTCGTACAGATTTTTTCGAAAATGTCGCTCCGCGACCATCAACAGCCTATATTTTTGGAATCAGCACGTCGAGATCTACGTCCCTGAATTTTTTCAGAATTTTTAAACGACTTTTTCAAAAGTGAAAATTTTCCAATGGTCCCCCCTTCTTCAAATTTCGCCGAAATTTTGACATTTTCGAAACCTAACTGAGTACATTTTCTTGTAGATTTCGAGCTCTAGAACTCACTTCCGGCCTCGATTCTTTGATAACTGCAACCGTTTTTCCAGAATCGACGGTTGAAATATCGAAATTTTTGAAAATTCGATAAATTAGGCATTTCGTACCGATTTTTTCGAAAATGTCGCTCCGCGACCATCAACAGCCTATATTTTTGGAATCAGCACGTCGAGATCTACGTCCCTGAATTTTTTCAGAATTTTTAAACGACTTTTTCAAAAGTGAAAATTTTCCAATGGTCCCCCCTTCTTCAAATTTCGCCGAAATTTTGACATTTTCGAAACCTAACTGAGTACATTTTCTTGTAGATTTCGAGCTCTAGAACTCACTTCCGGCCTCGAGTCTTTGATAGCTGCAACCGTTTTTCCAGAATCGACGGTTGAAGTATCGAAATTTTTGAAAATTCGATAAATTAGGTCTTTCGTACCGATTTTTTCGAAAATGTCGCTCCGCGACCATCAACAGCCTATATTTTTGGAATCAGCACGTCGAGATCTACGTCCCTGAATTTTTTCAGAATTTTTAAACGACTTTTACAAAAGTGAAAATTTTCCAATAGTCCCCCCTTCTTCAAATTTCGCCGAAATTTTGACATTTTCGAAACCTAACTGAGTACATTTTCTTGTAGATTTCGAGCTCTAGAACTCACTTCCGGCCTCGATTCTTTGATAGCTGCAACCGTTTTTCCAGAATCGACGGTTGAAATATCGAAATTTTTGAAAATTCGATAAATTAGGCTTTTCGTACCGATTTTTTCGAAAATGTCGCTCCGCGACCATCAACAGCCTATATTTTTTGAATCAGCACGTCGAGATCTACGTCCCTTAATTTTTTCAGAATTTTTAAACGACTTTTTCAAAAGTGAAAATTTTCCAATGGTCCCCCCTTCTTCAAATTTCGCCGAAATTTTGACATTTTCGAAACCTAACTGAGTACATTTTCTTGTAGATTTCGAGCTCTAGAACTCACTTCCGGCCTCGATTCTTTGATAGCTGCAACCGTTTTTCCAGAATCGACGGTTGAAATATCGAAATTTTTGAAAATTCGATAAATTAGACATTTTGTACCGATTTTTTCGAAAATGTCGCTCCGCGACCATCAACAGCCTATATTTTTGGAATCAGCACGTCGAGATCTACGTCCCTGAATTTTTTCAGAATTTTTAAACGACTTTTACAAAAGTGAAAATTTTCCAATAGTCCCCCCTTCTTCAAATTTCGCCGAAATTTTGACATTTTCGAAACCTAACTGAGTACATTTTCTTGTAGATTTCGAGCTCTAGAACTCACTTCCGGCCTCGATTCTTTGATAGCTGCAACCGTTTTTCCAGAATCGACGGTTGAAATATCGAAATTTTTGAAAATTCGATAAATTAGGCCTTTCGTACAGATTTTTTCGAAAATGTCGCTCCGCGACCATCAACAGCCTATATTTTTGGAATCAGCACGTCGAGATCTACGTCCCTGAATTTTTTCAGAATTTTTAAAAGACTTTTTCAAAAGTGAAAATTTTCCAATGGTCCCCCCTTCTTCAAATTTCGGCCAAATTTTGACATTTTCGAAACCTAACTGAGTACATTTTCTTGTAGATTTCGAGCTCTAGAACTCACTTCCGGCCTCGATTCTTTGATAGCTGCAACCGTTTTTCCAGAATCGACGGTTGAAATATCGAAATTTTTGAAAATTCGATAAATTAGACATTTTGTACCGATTTTTTCGAAAATGTCGCTCCGCGACCATCAACGGCCTATATTTTTGGAATCAGCACGTCGAGATCTACGTCCCTGAATTTTTTCAGAATTTTGAAACGACTTTTTCAAAAGTGAAAATTTTCCAATGGTCCCCCCTTCTTCAAATTTCGCCGAAATTTTGACATTTTCGAAACCTAACTGAGTACATTTTCTTGTAGATTACGAGGTCTAGAACTCACTTCCGGCCTCGATTCTTTGATAGCTGCAACCGTTTTTCCAGAATCGACGGTTGAAATATCGAAATTTTTGAAAATTCGATAAATTAGGCCTTTCGTACCGATTTTTTCGAAAATGTCGCTCCGCGACCATCAACAGCCTAAATTTTTTGAATCAGCACGTCGAGATCTACGTCCCTTAATTTTTTCAGAATTTTTAAACGACTTTTTCAAAAGTGAAAATTTTCCAATGGTCCCCCCTTCTTCAAATTTCGCCGAAATTTTGACATTTTCGAAACCTAACTGAGTACATTTTCTTGTAGATTTCGAGCTCTAGAACTCACTTCCGGCCTCGATTCTTTGATAGCTGCAACCGTTTTTCCAGAATCGACGGTTGAAATATCGAAATTTTTGAAAATTCGATAAATTAGGCCTTTCGTACCGATTTTTTCGAAAATGTCGCTCCGCGACCATCAACAGCCTATATTTTTTGAATCAGCACGTCGAGATCTACGTCCCTTAATTTTTTCAGAATTTTTAAACGACTTTTTCAAAAGTGAAAATTTTCCAATGGTCCCCCCTCCTTCAAATTTCGCCGAAATTTTGACATTTTCGAAACCTAACTGAGTACATTTTCTTGTAGATTACGAGCTCTAGAACTCACTTCCGGCCTCGATTCTTTGATAGCTGCAACCGTTTTTCCAGAATCGACGGTTGAAATATCGAAATTTTTGAAAATTCGATAAATTAGACATTTTGTACCGATTTTTTCGAAAATGTCGCTCCGCGACCATCAACAGCCTATATTTTTGGAATCAGCACGTCGAGATCTACGTCCCTGAATTTTTTCAGAATTTTTAAACGACTTTTTCAAAAGTGAAAATTTTCCAATGGTCCCCCCTTCTTCAAATTTCGCCGAAATTTTGACATTTTCGAAACCTAACTGAGTACATTTTCTTGTAGATTTCGAGCTCTAGAACTCACTTCCGGCCTCGATTCTTTGATAGCTGCAACCGTTTTTCCAGAATCGACGGTTGAAATATCGAAATTTTTGAAAATTCGATAAATTAGGCCTTTCGTACCGATTTTTTCGAAAATGTCGCTCCGCGACCATCAACAGCCTATATTTTTTGAATCAGCACGTCGAGATCTACGTCCCTTAATTTTTTCAGAATTTTTAAACGACTTTTTCAAAAGTGAAAATTTTCCAATGGTCCCCCCTCCTTCAAATTTCGCCGAAATTTTGACATTTTCGAAACCTAACTGAGTACATTTTCTTGTAGATTACGAGCTCTAGAACTCACTTCCGGCCTCGATTCTTTGATAGCTGCAACCGTTTTTCCAGAATCGACGGTTGAAATATCGAAATTTTTGAAAATTCGATAAATTAGACATTTTGTACCGATTTTTTCGAAAATGTCGCTCCGCGACCATCAACAGCCTATATTTTTGGAATCAGCACGTCGAGATCTACGTCCCTGAATTTTTTCAGAATTTTTAAACGACTTTTTCAAAAGTGAAAATTTTCCAATGGTCCCCCCTTCTTCAAATTTCGCCGAAATTTTGACATTTTCGAAACCTAACTGAGTACATTTTCTTGTAGATTTCGAGCTCTAGAACTCACTTCCGGCCTCGATTCTTTGATAGCTGCAACCGTTTTTCCAGAATCGACGGTTGAATTATCGAAATTTTTGAAAATTCGATAAATTAGGCCTTTCGTACCGATTTTTTCGAAAATGTCGCTCCGCGACCATCAACAGCCTAAATTTTTTGAATCAGCACGTCGAGATCTACGTCCCTTAATTTTTTCAGAATTTTTAAACGACTTTTTCAAAAGTGAAAATTTTCCAATGGTCCCCCCTTCTTCAAATTTCGCCGAAATTTTGACATTTTCGAAACCTAACTGAGTACATTTTCTTGTAGATTTCGAGCTCTAGAACTCACTTCCGGCCTCGATTCTTTGATAGCTGCAACCGTTTTTCCAGAATCGACGGTTGAAATATCGAAATTTTTGAAAATTCGATAAATTAGGCCTTTTGTACCGATTTTTTCGAAAATGTCGCTCCGCGATCATCAACAGCCTATATTTTTGGAATCAGCACGTCGAGATCTACGTCCCTGAATTTTTTCAGAATTTTTAAACGACTTTTACAAAAGTGAAAATTTTCCAATAGTCCCCCCTTTTTCAAATTTCGCCGAAATTTTGACATTTTCGAAACCTAACTGAGTACATTTTCTTGTAGATTTCGAGCTCTAGAACTCACTTCCGGCCTCGATTCTTTGATAGCTGCAACCGTTTTTCCAGAATCGACGGTTGAAATATCGAAATTTTTGAAAATTCGATAAATTAGGCCTTTCGTACAGATTTTTTCGAAAATGTCGCTCCGCGACCATCAACAGCCTATATTTTTGGAATCAGCACGTCGAGATCTACGTCCCTTAATTTTTTCAGAATTTTTAAACGACTTTTTCAAAAGTGAAAATTTTCCAATGGTCCCCCCTCCTTCAAATTTCGCCGAAATTTTGACATTTTCGAAACCTAACTGAGTACATTTTCTTGTAGATTTCGAGCTCTAGAACTCACTTCCGGCCTCGATTCTTTGATAGCTGCAACCGTTTTTCCAGAATCGACGGTTGAAATATCGAAATTTTTGAAAATTCGATAAATTAGGCATTTCGTACCGATTTTTTCGAAAATGTCGCTCCGCGACCATCAACAGCCTATATTTTTGAAATCAGCACGTCGAGATCTACGTCCCTGAATTTTTTCAGAATTTTTATACGACTTTTTCAAAAGTGAAAATTTTCCAATAGTCCCCCCTTCTTCAAATTTCGGCCAAATTTTGACATTTTCGAAACCTAACTGAGTACATTTCCTTGTAGATTTCGAGCTCTAGAACTCACTTCCGGCCTCGATTCTTTGATAGCTGCAACCGTTTTTCCAGAATCGACGGTTGAAATATCGAAATTTTTGAAAATTCGATAAATTAGGCCTTTCGTACCGATTTTTTCGAAAATGTCGCTCCGCGACCATCAACAGCCTATATTTTTGGAATCAGCACGACGAGATCTACGTCCCTGAATTTTTTCAGAATTTTTAAACGACTTTTACAAAAGTGAAAATTTTCCAATAGTCCCCCCTTCTTCAAATTTCGCCGAAATTTTGACATTTTCGAAACCTAACTGAGTACATTTTCTTGTAGATTTCGAGCTCTAGAACTCACTTCCGGCCTCGATTCTTTGATAGCTGCAACCGTTTTTCCAGAATCGACGGTTGAAATATCGAAATTTTTGAAAATTCGATAAATTAGGCCTTCCGTACCGATTTTTTCGAAAATGTCGCTCCGCGACCATCAACAGCCTATATTTTTGGAATCAGCACGTCGAGATCTACGTCCCTGAATTTTTTCAGAATTTTTAAACGACTTTTTCAAAAGTGAAAATTTTCCAATGGTCCCCCCTTCTTCAAATTTCGCCGAAATTTTGACATTTTCGAAACCTAACTGAGTACATTTTCTTGTAGATTACGAGCTCTAGAACTCACTTCCGGCCTCGATTCTTTGATAGCTGCAACCGTTTTTCCAGAATCGACGGTTGAAATATCGAAATTTTTGAAAATTCGATAA
Organism: Zophobas morio; assembly: GCF_036711695.1. Taxonomy (NCBI): domain Eukaryota; kingdom Metazoa; phylum Arthropoda; class Insecta; order Coleoptera; family Tenebrionidae; genus Zophobas; species Zophobas morio. The sequence goes on from NW_026972337.1 coordinate 91,921, forward strand.
ATTAGGCCTTTCGTACCGATTTTTTCGAAAATGTCGCTCCGCGACCATCAACAGCCTATATTTTTGGAATCAGCACGTCGAGATCTACGTCCCTGAATTTTTTCAGAATTTTTAAACGACTTTTACAAAAGTGAAAATTTTCCAATAGTCCCCCCTTCTTCAAATTTCGCCGAAATTTTGACATTTTCGAAACCTAACTGAGTACATTTTCTTGTAGATTTCGAGCTCTAGAACTCACTTCCGGCCTCGATTCTTTGATAGCTACAACCGTTTTTCCAGAATCGACGGTTGAAATATCGAAATTTTTGAAAATTCGATAAATTAGGCCTTCCGTACCGATTTTTTCGAAAATGTCGCTCCGCGACCATCAACAGCCTATATTTTTGAAATCAGCACGTCGAGATCTACGTCCCTGAATTTTTTCAGAATTTTGATACGACTTTTTCAAAAGTGAAAATTTTCCAATGGTCCCCCCTTCTTCAAATTTCGGCCAAATTTTGACATTTTCGAAACCTAACTGAGTACATTTTCTTGTAGATTTCGAGCTCTAGAACTCACTTCCGGCCTCGATTCTTTGATAGCTGCAACCGTTTTTCCAGAATCGACGGTTGAAATATCGAAATTTTTGAAAATTCGATAAATTAGGCATTTCGTACCGATTTTTTCGAAAATGTCGCTCCGCGACCATCAACAGCCTATATTTTTGGAATCAGCACGTCGAGATCTACGTCCCTGAATTTTTTCAGAATTTTTAAACGACTTTTTCAAAAGTGAAAATTTTCCAATGGTCCCCCCTTCTTCAAATTTCGCCGAAATTTTGACATTTTCGAAACCTAACTGAGTACATTTTCTTGTAGATTACGAGGTCTAGAATTCACTTCCGGCCTCGATTCTTTGATAGCTGCAACCGTTTTTCCAGAATCGACGGTTGAAATATCGAAATTTTTGAAAATTCGATAAATTAGACATTTTGTACCGATTTTTTCGAAAATGTCGCTCCGCGACCATCAACAGCCTATATTTTTGGAATCAGCACGTCGAGATCTACGTCCCTGAATTTTTTCAGAATTTTTAAACGACTTTTTCAAAAGTGAAAATTTTCCAATGGTCCCCCCTTCTTCAAATTTCGCCGAAATTTTGACATTTTCGAAACCTAACTGAGTACATTTTCTTGTAGATTACGAGCTCTAGAACTCACTTCCGGCCTCGATTCTTTGATAGCTGCAACCGTTTTTCCAGAATCGACGGTTGAAATATCGAAATTTTTGAAAATTCGATAAATTAGGCCTTTCGTACCGATTTTTTCGAAAATGTCGCTCCGCGACCATCAACAGCCTATATTTTTGGAATCAGCACGTCGAGATCTACGTCCCTGAATTTTTTCAGAATTTTTAAACGACTTTTACAAAAGTGAAAATTTTCCAATAGTCCCCCCTTCTTCAAATTTCGCCGAAATTTTGACATTTTCGAAACCTAACTGAGTACATTTTCTTGTAGATTTCGAGCTCTAGAACTCACTTCCGGCCTCGATTCTTTGATAGCTACAACCGTTTTTCCAGAATCGACGGTTGAAATATCGAAATTTTTGAAAATTCGATAAATTAGGCCTTCCGTACCGATTTTTTCGAAAATGTCGCTCCGCGACCATCAACAGCCTATATTTTTGAAATCAGCACGTCGAGATCTACGTCCCTGAATTTTTTCAGAATTTTGATACGACTTTTTCAAAAGTGAAAATTTTCCAATGGTCCCCCCTTCTTCAAATTTCGGCCAAATTTTGACATTTTCGAAACCTAACTGAGTACATTTTCTTGTAGATTTCGAGCTCTAGAACTCACTTCCGGCCTCGATTCTTTGATAGCTGCAACCGTTTTTCCAGAATCGACGGTTGAAATATCGAAATTTTTGAAAATTCGATAAATTAGGCATTTCGTACCGATTTTTTCGAAAATGTCGCTCCGCGACCATCAACAGCCTATATTTTTGGAATCAGCACGTCGAGATCTACGTCCCTGAATTTTTTCAGAATTTTTAAACGACTTTTTCAAAAGTGAAAATTTTCCAATGGTCCCCCCTTCTTCAAATTTCGCCGAAATTTTGACATTTTCGAAACCTAACTGAGTACATTTTCTTGTAGATTACGAGGTCTAGAATTCACTTCCGGCCTCGATTCTTTGATAGCTGCAACCGTTTTTCCAGAATCGACGGTTGAAATATCGAAATTTTTGAAAATTCGATAAATTAGGCCTTTCGTACCGATTTTTTCGAAAATGTCGCTCCGCGACCATCAACAGCCTATATTTTTGGAATCAGCACGTCGAGATCTACGTCCCTGAATTTTTTCAGAATTTTTAAACGACTTTTACAAAAGTGAAAATTTTCCAATAGTCCCCCCTTCTTCAAATTTCGCCGAAATTTTGACATTTTCGAAACCTAACTGAGTACAATTTCTTGTAGATTTCGAGCTCTAGAACTCACTTCCGGCCTCGATTCTTTGATAGCTGCAACCGTTTTTCCAGAATCGACGGTTGAAATATCGAAATTTTTGAAAATTCGATAAATTAGGCCTTTCGTACCGATTTTTTCGAAAATGTCGCTCCGCGACCATCAACAGCCTATATTTTTTGAATCAGCACGTCGAGATCTACGTCCCTTAATTTTTTCAGAATTTTTAAACGACTTTTTCAAAAGTGAAAATTTTCCAATGGTCCCCCCTTCTTCAAATTTCGGCCAAATTTTGACATTTTCGAAACCTAACTGAGTACATTTTCTTGTAGATTTCGAGCTCTAAAACTCACTTCCGTCCTCGATTCTTTGATAGCTGCAACCGTTTTTCCAGAATCGACGGTTGAAATATCGAAATTTTTGAAAATTCGATAAATTAGGCATTTCGTACCAATTTTTTCGAAAATTCCGCGACCATCAACAGCCTATATTTTTGGAATCAGCACGTCGAGATCTACGTCCTTGAATTTTTTCAGAATTTTTAATCGACTTTTTCAAAAGTGAAAATTTTCCAATGGTCCCCCATTCTTCAAATTTCGGCCAAATTTTGACATTTTCGAAACCTGACTGAGTACATTTTCTTGTAGATTTCGAGCTCTAGAACTCACTTCCGGCCTCGATTCTTTGATAGCTGCAACCGTTTTTCCAGAATCGACGGTTGAAATATCGAAATTTTTGAAAATTCGATAAATTAGGCCTTTCGTACCGATTTTTTCGAAAATGTCGCTCCGCGACCATCAACAGCCTATATTTTTTGAATCAGCACGTCGAGATCTACGTCCCTTAATTTTTTCAGAATTTTTAAACGACTTTTTCAAAAGTGAAAATTTTCCAATGGTCCCCCCTTCTTCAAATTTCGGCCAAATTTTGACATTTTCGAAACCTAACTGAGTACATTTTCTTGTAGATTTCGAGCTCTAAAACTCACTTCCGTCCTCGATTCTTTGATAGCTGCAACCGTTTTTCCAGAATCGACGGTTGAAATATCGAAATTTTTGAAAATTCGATAAATTAGGCATTTCGTACCAATTTTTTCGAAAATTCCGCGACCATCAACAGCCTATATTTTTGGAATCAGCACGTCGAGATCTACGTCCTTGAATTTTTTCAGAATTTTTAATCGACTTTTTCAAAAGTGAAAATTTTCCAATGGTCTCCCATTCTTCAAATTTCGGCCAAATTTTGACATTTTCGAAACCTGACTGAGTACATTTTCTTGTAGATTTCGAGCTCTAGAACTCACTTCCGGCCTCGATTCTTTGATAGCTGCAACCGTTTTTCCAAAATCGACGGATGAAATATCGAAATTTTTGAAAATTCGATAAATTAGGCCTTTCGTACCGATTTTTTCGAAAATGTCGCTCCGCGACCATCAACAGCCTATGTTTTTGGAATCAGCACGTCGAGATATACGGCCCTGAATTTTTTCAGAATTTTTAAACGACTTTTTCAAAAGTGAAAATTTTCCAATGGTCCCCCCTTCTTCAAATTTCGCCGAAATTTTGACATTTTCGAAACCTAACTGAGTACATTTTCTTGTAGATTACGAGGTCTAGAACTCACTTCCGGCCTCGATTCTTTGATAGCTGCAACCGTTTTTCCAGAATCGACGGTTGAAATATCGAAATTTTTGAAAATTCGATAAATTAGACATTTTGTACCGATTTTTTCGAAAATGTCGCTTCGCGACCATCAACAGCCTATATTTTTTGAATCAGCACGTCGAGATCTACGTCCCTTAATTTTTTCAGAATTTTTAAACGACTTTTTCAAAACTGAAAATTTTCCAATGGTCCCCCCTTCTTCAAATTTCGCCGAAATTTTGACATTTTCGAAACCTAACTGAGTACATTTTCTTGTAGATTACGAGGTCTAGAACTCACTTCCGGCCTCGATTCTTTGATAGCTGCAACCGTTTTTCCAGAATCGACGGTTGAAATATCGAAATTTTTGAAAATTCGATAAATTAGGCTTTTCGTACCGATTTTTTCGAAAATGTCGCTCCGCGACCATCAACAGCCTATATTTTTGGAATCAGCACGTCGAGATCTACGTCCCTGAATTTTTTCAGAATTTTTAAACGACTTTTACAAAAGTGAAAATTTTCCAATAGTCCCCCCTTCTTCAAATTTCGCCGAAATTTTGACATTTTCGAAACCTAACTGAGTACATTTTCTTGTAGATTTCGAGCTCTAGAACTCACTTCCGGCCTCGATTCTTTGATAGCTGCAACCGTTTTTCCAGAATCGACGGTTGAAATATCGAAATTTTTGAAAATTCGATAAATTAGACATTTTGTACCGATTTTTTCGAAAATGTCGCTCCGCGACCATCAACAGCCTATATTTTTGGAATCAGCACGTCGAGATCTACGTCCCTGAATTTTTTCAGAATTTTGAAACGACTTTTTCAAAAGTGAAAATTTTCCAATGGTCACCCCTTCTTCAAATTTCGCCGAAATTTTGACATTTTCGAAACCTAACTGAGTACATTTTCTTGTAGATTACGAGGTCTAGAACTCACTTCCGGCCTCGATTCTTTGATAGCTGCAACCGTTTTTCCAGAATCGACGGTTGAAATATCGAAATTTTTGAAAATTCGATAAATTAGGCCTTTCGTACCGATTTTTTCGAAAATGTCGCTCCGCGACCATCAACAGCCTAAATTTTTTGAATCAGCACGTCGAGATCTACGTCCCTTAATTTTTTCAGAATTTTTAAACGACTTTTTCAAAAGTGAAAATTTTCCAATGGTCCCCCCTTCTTCAAATTTCGCCGAAATTTTGACATTTTCGAAACCTAACTGAGTACATTTTCTTGTAGATTTCGAGCTCTAGAACTCACTTCCGGCCTCGATTCTTTGATAGCTGCAACCGTTTTTCCAGAATCGACGGTTGAAATATCGAAATTTTTGAAAATTCGATAAATTAGGCCTTTCGTACCGATTTTTTCGAAAATGTCGCTCCGCGACCATCAACAGCCTATATTTTTTGAATCAGCACGTCGAGATCTACGTCCCTTAATTTTTTCAGAATTTTTAAACGACTTTTTCAAAAGTGAAAATTTTCCAATGGTCCCCCCTTCTTCAAATTTCGCCGAAATTTTGACATTTTCGAAACCTAACTGAGTACATTTTCTTGTAGATTTCGAGCTCTAGAACTCACTTCCGGCCTCGATTCTTTGATAGCTGCAACCGTTTTTCCAGAATCGACGGTTGAAATATCGAAATTTTTGAAAATTCGATAAATTAGGCATTTCGTACCGATTTTTTCGAAAATGTCGCTCCGCGACCATCAACAGCCTATATTTTTGGAATCAGCACGTCGAGATCTACGTCCCTTAATTTTTTCAGAATTTTTAAACGACTTTTTCAAAAGTGAAAATTTTCCAATGGTCCCCCCTCCTTCAAATTTCGCCGAAATTTTGACATTTTCGAAACCTAACTGAGTACATTTTCTTGTAGATTACGAGCTCTAGAACTCACTTCCGGCCTCGATTCTTTGATAGCTGCAACCGTTTTTCCAGAATCGACGGTTGAAATTTCGAAATTTTTGAAAATTCGATAAATTAGACATTTTGTACCGATTTTTTCGAAAATGTCGCTCCGCGACCATCAACAGCCTATATTTTTGGAATCAGCACGTCGAGATCTACGTCCCTGAATTTTTTCAGAATTTTTAAACGACTTTTTCAAAAGTGAAAATTTTCCAATGGTCCCACCTTCTTCAAATTTCGCCGAAATTTTGACATTTTCGAAACCTAACTGAGTACATTTTCTTGTAGATTTCGAGCTCTAGAACTCACTTCCGGCCTCGATTCTTTGATAGCTGCAACCGTTTTTCCAGAATCGACGGTTGAAATATCGAAATTTTTGAAAATTCGATAAATTAGACATTTTGTACCGATTTTTTCGAAAATGTCGCTCCGCGACCATCAACAGCCTATATTTTTGGAATCAGCACGTCGAGATCTACGTCCCTTAATTTTTTCAGAATTTTTAAACGACTTTTTCAAAAGTGAAAATTTTCCAATGGTCCCCCCTTCTTCAAATTTCGCCGAAATTTTGACATTTTCGAAACCTAACTGAGTACATTTTCTTGTAGATTTCGAGCTCTAGAACTCACTTCCGGCCTCGATTCTTTGATAGCTGCAACCGTTTTTCCAGAATCGACGGTTGAATTATCGAAATTTTTGAAAATTCGATAAATTAGGCCTTTCGTACCGATTTTTTCGAAAATGTCGCTACGCGACCATCAACAGCCTAAATTTTTTGAATCAGCACGTCGAGATCTACGTCCCTTAATTTTTTCAGAATTTTTAAACGACTTTTTCAAAAGTGAAAATTTTCCAATGGTCCCCCCTTCTTCAAATTTCGCCGAAATTTTGACATTTTCGAAACCTAACTGAGTACATTTTCTTGTAGATTTCGAGCTCTAGAACTCACTTCCGGCCTCGATTCTTTGATAGCTGCAACCGTTTTTCCAGAATCGACGGTTGAAATATCGAAATTTTTGAAAATTCGATAAATTAGGCCTTTTGTACCGATTTTTTCGAAAATGTCGCTCCGCGATCATCAACAGCCTATATTTTAGGAATCAGCACGTCGAGATCTACGTCCCTGAATTTTTTCAGAATTTTTAAACGACTTTTACAAAAGTGAAAATTTTCCAATAGTCCCCCCTTTTTCAAATTTCGCCGAAATTTTGACATTTTCGAAACCTAACTGAGTACATTTTCTTGTAGATTTCGAGCTCTAGAACTCACTTCCGGCCTCGATTCTTTGATAGCTGCAACCGTTTTTCCAGAATCGACGGTTGAAATATCGAAATTTTTGAAAATTCGATAAATTAGGCCTTTCGTACCGATTTTTTCGAAAATGTCGCTCCGCGACCATCAACAGCCTATATTTTTGGAATCAGCACGTCGAGATCTACGTCCCTCAATTTTTTCAGAATTTTTAAACGACTTTTTCAAAAGTGAAAATTTTCCAATGGTCCCCCCTTCTTCAAATTTCGCCGAAATTTTGACATTTTCGAAACCTAACTGAGTACATTTTCTTGTAGATTACGAGCTCTAGAACTCACTTCCGGCCTCGATTCTTTGATAGCTGCAACCGTTTTTCCAGAATCGACGGTTGAAATAACGAAATTTTTGAAAATTCGATAAATTAGGCATTTCGTACCGATTTTTTCGAAAATGTCGCTCCGCGACCATCAAGAGCCTATATTTTTGGAATCAGCACGTCGAGATCTACGTTCCTGAATTTTTTCAGAATTTTTAAACGACTTTTTCAAAATTGAAAATTTTCCAATGGTCCCCCCTTCTTCAAATTTCGCCGAAATTTTGACATTTTCGAAACCTAACTGAGTACATTTTCTTGTAGATTTTTCAAGATTTTTCCCCAAAAATCAAGATTTTTACCCCAAAAAATCAAGATTTTTCAAGATTTTTCTCCCAAAAAACAAGATTTTTCTCCCAAAAAACAAGATTTTTCCCCAATAACTCAAGATTTTACCCCAAAAAACAAGATTTTTCCCCAAAAAAACAAAAGTTTTCAAGATTTTTACCCCAAAAAATCAAGATCTTTACCCCAAAAATCAAGATTTTACCCCAAAAATTTAAGAATTTTCCCCAAAAAAACAAGATTTTTACCCCAAAAAACAAGATTTTTTCCCCAAAATAAGCAAGATTTTTACCCCAAAAATCAAGATTTTTGAAGATTTCCAAAATTTTCAAGATTCCAAAATTTTCAAGATTTCCATAATTTTCCGAATTTTCCCCAAACTCCAACCCCCAGACAAACTATCGGGACCACTTGGGAAGTTGGGGTTTTGGGTGGGGAGAAAAGAGAAGGTTTTTTTGAAAATTTTTTTCGAGATTTTTGAAGATTTTCGAAATTGTTCAAGGTCAAATTTTTCAAAGATCGAAATTTCCAATATTTTGAAAAATTTTTCAAGGTCACGATTTTGAAAATCGAAATTTTTTTAGATTTTTCGAAATTTTCGAGGTCAAGATTTTCAAGATCTAAATTTTCAAGATTTTTCGAAATTTTTTCAAGGTCGAAATTTTCAAAATTAAGATTTTTCGACATTTTTCGAATTTTCACCAAAGTCCGATTCTTCGGTGGGAGTAACTATGATTCTTCGGTGGGAGTAACTGTGATTCTTCGGTGGGAGTAACTATGATTCTTCGGTGGGAGTAACTATGATTCTTCGGTCGGAGTAACTATGATTCTTCGGTGGGAGTAACTATGATTCTTCGGTGGGAGTAACTATGATTCTTCGGTGGTAGTAGCTATGATTCTTCGGTGGGAGTAACTATGATTCTTCGGTGGGAGAAACTATGATTCTTCGGTGGGAGTAACTATAATTCTTCGGTGGGAGTAACTATGATTCTTCGGTGGGAGTAACTATGATTCTTCGGTGGGAGTAACTATGATTCTTCGGTGGGAGTAACTATGATTCTTCGGTGGGAGTAACTATGATTCTTCGGTGGGAGTAACTATGATCCTTCGGTGGGAGTAACTATGATTCTTCGGTGGGAGTAACTATGATCCTTCGGTGGGAGTAACTATGATTCTTCGGTGGGAGTAACTATGATTCTTCGGTGGGAGTAACTATGATTCGTCGGTGGGAGTAACTATGATTCTTCGGTGGGAGTAACTATGATTCTTCGGTGGGAATAACTATGATTCTTCGGTGGGAGTAACCATGATTCTTCGGTGGGAGTAACTATGATTCTTCGGTGGGAGTAACTATGATTCCACGGTGGGAGTAACTATGATTCTTCGGTGGGAGTAACTATGATTCTTCGGTGGGAGTAACTATGATTCTTCGGTGGGAGTAACTATGATTCTTCGGTCGGAGTAACTATGATTCTTCGGTGGGAGTAACTATGATTCTTCGGTGGGAGTAACTATGATTCTTCGGTGGTAGTAGCTATGATTCTTCGGTGGGAGTAACTATGATTCTTCGGTGGGAGTAACTATGATTCTTCGGTGGGAGTAACTATAATTCTTCGGTGGGAGTAACTATGATTCTTCGGTGGGAGTAACTATGATTCTTCGGTGGGAGTAACTATGATTCTTCGGTGGGAGTAACTATGATTCTTCGGTGGGAGTAACTATGATTCTTCGGTGGGAGTAACTATGATTCTTCGGTGGGAGTAACTATGATTCTTCGGGGGGAGTAACTATGATCCTTCGGTGGGAGTAACTATGATTCTTCGGTGGGAGTAACTATGATTCTTCGGTGGGAGTAACTATGATTCGTCGGTGGGAGTAACAATGATTCTTCGGTGGGAGTAACTATGATTCTTCGGTGGGAGTAACTATGATTCTTCGGTGGGAGTAACTATGATTCTTCGGTGGGAGTAACTATGATTCTTCGGTGGGAGTAACTATGATTCCACGGTGGGAGTAACTATGATTCTTCGGTGGGAGTAACTATGATTCTTCGGTGGGAGTAACTATGATTCTTCGGTGGGAGTAACTATGATTCTTCGGTGGGAGTAACTATGATTCTTCGGTGGGAGTAACTATGATTCTTCGGTGGGAGTAACTATGATTCTTCGGTGGGAGTAACTGTGATTCTTCGGTGGGAGTAACTATGATTCTTCGGTGGGAGTAACTATGATTCTTCGGTGGGAGTAACTGTGATTCTTCGGTGGGAGTAACTATGATTCTTCGGTGGGAGTAACTATGATTCTTCGGTGGGAGTAACTATGATTCTTCGGTGGGAGTAACTATGATCCTTCGGTGGGAGTAACTGTGATTCTTCGGTGGGAGTAACTATGATTCTTCGGTGGGAGTAACTATGATTCTCCGGTGGGAGTAACTATGATTCTTCGGTGGGAGTAACTATGATTCTTGAAAAATGCAAATTTGTCGAGGGGAAGTAACTTATGACTATGTACTTCAAAGGACGATTCTCGATAAACCAAGGTAGTTATCGAAGAGGTGAAAGCGGATTTGACTTCTGCGGCCCGAAATCTACAAGAAAATGTATTAAGTGAAATTTCGAAAATTTTGTTGAAAATTGGTAGAAAATTGGTCATTTTGCATATTTTTGAACATTTCAAAGGACGATTCTGGGAAAACCATTGGAGTTATCGAAGAAATGAAAATGGATATGGCTTCTGCGGCCCGAAATGTGCAAGAAAATATATTAAGTGAAATTTCGAAAATTTTGTTAAAAATTGATGGGAAATTGAGATCATTTTGCATATTTTTGAATAATTCAAAGGACAATTCTGGGAAAACCATTAAAGTTATCGAAGAAATGAAAACGGAGATGACTACTGTGGCGAAAAAGGACGAAAAAGGATACTAAGAACGAAAAAGGACGGAGATGGACGAAAGAGGACGAAAAAAGTCGAAAAAGGACATAAAACGGCGAGAAAGGACGAAGAAGAACGAAAAAGGATAAAAGGGACGAAAAAGGACGGAAAGGAACGAAAAAGAAACCAAAAATGAAGAGAAGGGCAAAAAGGGTAAAGAGAATTTTGGAGGGGAGTAACTATGATTCTTCGGTGGGAGTAAGTATGATTCTTCGGTGGGAGTAACTATGATTCTTCAGTGGGAGTAACTATGATTCTTCGGTGGGAGTGACTATGATTCTTCAGTGGGAGTGACTATGATTCTTCGGTGGGAGTAACTATGATTCTTCGGTGGGAGTAACAATGATTCTTCAGTGGGAGTAACTATGATTCTTCGGTGGGAGTGACTATGATTCTTCAGTGGGAGTGACTATGATTCTTCGGTGGGAGTGACTATGATTCTTCGGTGGGAGTAACTATGATTCTTCAGTGGGGGTAACTATGATTCTTCGGTGGGAGTGACTATGATTCTTCGGTGGGAGTAACTATGATTCTTCGGTGGGAGTAACTATGATTCTTCGGTGTGAGTAACTATGACTCTTCGGTGGGAGTAACTATGATTCTTCGGTGGGAGTAACTATGATTCTTCGGTGGGAGTAACAATGATTCTTCCGTGGGAGTAACTATGATTCTTCGGTGGGAGTGACTATGATTCTTCGGTGGGAGTAACTATGATTCTTCGGTGGGGTATCATATGACGCGGAATTTCCTCAGGATTACGATTCCATATTCGCTTTTGCCGGATCTCTTCAATTAAGCGAGAAAAATGCAAATTTGTCTGGGGGGAAGTAACTATGACTATGTACTTCAAAGGACGATTCTCGATAAACCAAAGTAGTTATCGAAGAGGTGAAAGCGGATTTGACTTCTGCGGCCCGAAATCTACAAGAAAATGTATTAAGTGAAATTTCGAAAATTTTCTTGAAAATTGGTAGAAAATTGAGGTCATTTTGCATATTTTTGAACATTTGAAAGGACGATTCTGGGAAAACCATTGGAGTTATCGAAGAAATGAAAACGGATATGGCTTCTGCGGCCCGAAATGTGCAAGAAAATCTATTAAGTGAAATTTCGAAAATTTTGTTAAAAATTGATGGGAAATTGAGGTCATTTTGCATATTTTTGAATAATTCAAAGGACAATTCTGGGAACACCATTGAAGTTATCGAAGAAATGAAAACGGATATGACTACTGTGGCGAAAAAGGACGAAAAAGGATACTGAGAACGAAAAAGGACGAAGATGGACGAAAGAGGACGAAAAAAGTCGAAAGAGGACATAAAACGGCGAGAAAGGACGAAGAAGGACGAAAAAGGATAAAAGGGACGAAAAAGGACGGAAAAGAACGAAAAAGAAACCAAAAATGAAGAGAAGGGCAAAAAGGGTAAAGAGAATTTTGGAGGGGAGTAACTATGATTCTTCCGTGGGAGTAACTATGATTCTTCGGTGGGAGTAACTATGATTCTTCGGTGGGAGTAACTATGATTCTTCGGTGGGAGTAACAATGATTCTTCCGTGGGAGTAACTATGATTCTTCCGTAGGAGTAACTATGGTTCTTCGGTTGGAGTAACTATGCTTCTTCGGTGGGAGTAACTATGATTCTTCGGTGGGAGTAACTATGATTCTTCGGTGGGAGTAACTATGATTCTTCGGTGGGAGTAACTATGATTCTTCGGTGGGAGTAACTATGATTCTTCGGTGGGAGTAACCATGATTCTTCGGTGGGAGTAACTATGATTCTTCGGTGGGAGTAACTATGATTCTTCGGTGGGAGTAACTATGATTCTTCGGTAGGAGTAACTATGATTCTTCGGTGGGAGTAACTATGACTCTTCGGTGGGAGTAACTATGATTCTTCGGTGGGAGTAACTATGATTCTTCCGTGGGAGTAACTATGATTCTTCGGTTGGAGTAACTATGATTCTTCGGTTGGAGTAACTATGATTCTTCGGTGGGAGTAACTTTGATTCTTCGGTGGGAGTAACTATGATTCTTCGGTGGGAGTAACTATGATTCTTCGGTGGGAGTAACTATGATTCTTCGGTGGGAGTAACAATGATTCTTCCGTGGGAGTAACTATGATTCTTATGTAGGAGTAACTATGGTTCTTCGGTTGGAGTAACTATGATTCTTCGGTGGGAGTAACTATGATTCTTCGGTGGGAGTAACTATGATTCTTCGGTGGGAGTAACTATGATTCTTCGGTGGGAGTAACTATGATTCTTCGGTGGGAGTAACTATGATTCTTCGGTGGGAGTAACCATGATTCTTCGGTGGGAGTAACTATGATTCTTCGGTGGGAGTAACTATGACTCTTCGGTGGGAGTAACTATGATTCTTCGTTGGGAGTAACTATGATTCTTCGGTGGGAGTAACTATGATTCTTCGGTGGGAGTAACTATGATTCTTCGGTGGGAGTAACTATGATTCTTCGGTGGGAGTAACTATGATTTTTCGGTGGGAGTAAATATGATTCTTCCGTGGGAGTAACTATGATTCTTCGGTGGGAGTAACTATGATTCTTCTGTTGGAGTAACTACGATTCTTCGGTGGGAGTAACTATGATTCTTCGGTGGGAGTAACTATGATTCTTCCGTAGGAGTAACTATGGTTCTTCGGTTGGAGTAACTATGATTCTTCGGTGGGAGTAACTATGATTCTTCGGTGGGAGTAACTATGATTCTTCGGTGGGAGTAACTATGATTCTTCGGTGGGAGTAACTATGATTCTTCCGTAGGAGTAACTATGGTTCTTCGGTTGGAGTAACTATGATTCTTCGGTGGGAGTAACTATGATTCTTCGGTTAGAGTAACTATGATTCTTCGGTGGGAGTAACTATGATTCTTCGGTGGGAGTAACTATGATTCTTCGGTGGGAGTAACTATGATTCTTCGGTGGGAGTAACCATGATTCTTCGGTTGGAGTAACTATGATTCTTCGGTTGGAGTAACTATGATTCTTCGGTGGGAGTAACTATGATTCTTCGGTGGGAGTAACTATGATTCTTCGGTGGGAGTAACTATGATTCTTCGGTGGGAGTAACTATGATTCTTCGGTGGGAGTAACAATGATTCTTCCGTGGGAGTAACTATGATTCTTCCGTAGGAGTAACTATGGTTCTTCGGTTGGAGTAACTATGATTCTTCGGTGGGAGTAACTATGATTCTTCGGTGGGAGTAACTATGATTCTTCGGTGGGAGTAACGATGATTCTTCGGTGGGAGTAACTATGATTCTTCGGTGGGAGTAACCATGATTCTTCGGTGGGAGTAACTATGATTCTTCGGTGGGAGTAACTATGATTCTTCGGTGGGAGTAACTATGATTCTTCGGTGGGAGTAACTATGATTCTTCGGTGGGAGTAACTATGATTCTTCGGTGGGAGTAACTATGATTCTTCGGTGGGAGTAACTATGATTCTTCGGTGGGAGTAACTATGATTCTTCGGTGGGAGTAAATATGATTCTTCGGTGGGAGTAAATATGATTCTTCGGTGGGAGTAACTATGATTCTTCTGTTGGAGTAACTATGATTCCTCTGTTGGAGTAACTATGATTCTTCTGTTGGAGTAACTATGATTCTTCGGTGGGAGTAACTTTGATTCTTCGGTGGGAGTAACTATGATTCTTCGGTGGGAGTAACTATGATTCTTCGGTGGGAGTAACTATGATTCTTCGGTGGGAGTAACTATGATTCTTCGGTGGGAGTAACTATGATTCTTCGGTGGGAGTAACTATGATTCTTCGGTGGGAGTAACCATGATTCTTCGGTGGGAGTAACTATGATTCTTCGGTGGGATTAACTATGATCCTTCGGTGGGAGTAACTATGATTCTTCGGTGGGAGTAACTATGATTCTTCGGTGGGAGTAACTATGATTCTTCGGTGGGAGTAACTATGATTCTTCGGTGGGAGTAACAATGATTCTTCCGTGGGAGTAACTATGATTCTTCCGTAGGAGTAACTATGGTTCTTCGGTTGGAGTAACTATGATTCTTCGGTGGGAGTAACTATGATTCTTCGGTGGGAGTAACTATGATTCTTCGGTGGGAGTAACTATGATTCTTCGGTGGGAGTAACTATGATTCTTCGGTGGGAGTAACTATGATTCTTCGGTGGGAGTAACCATGATTCTTCGGTGGGAGTAACTATGATTCTTCGGTGGGAGTAACTATGATTCTTCGGTGGGAGTAACTATGATTCTTCGGTGGGAGTAACTATGATTCTTCGGTGGGAGTAACTATGATTCTTCGGTGGGAGTAACTATGATTCTTCGGTGGGAGTGACTATAATTCTTCGGTGGGAGTAACTATGATTCTTCGGTGGGATTAACTATGATTCTTCGGTGGGAGTAACTATGATTCTTCGGTGGGAGTAACTATGATTCTTCGGTGGGAGTAACTATGATTCTTCGGTGGGAGTAACTATGATTCTTCGGTGGGAGTAACAATGATTCTTCCGTGGGAGTAACTAAGATTCTTCCGTAGGAGTAACTATGGTTCTTCGGTTGGAGTAACTATGATTCTTCGGTGGGAGTAACTATGATTCTTCGGTGGGAGTAACTATGATTCTTCGGTGGGAGTAACTATGATTCTTCGGTGGGAGTAACTATGATTCTTCGGTGGGAGTAACTATGATTCTTCGGTGGGAGTAACCATGATTCTTCGGTGGGAGTAACTATGATTCTTCGGTGGGAGTAACTATGATTCTTCGGTGGGAGTAACTATGATTCTTCGGTGGGAGTAAATATGATTCTTCGGTGGGAGTAAATATGATTCTTCGGTGGGAGTAACTATGATTCTTCTGTTGGAGTAACTATGATTCCTCTGTTGGAGTAACTATGATTCTTCTGTTGGAGTAACTATGATTCTTCGGTGGGAGTAACTTTGATTCTTCGGTGGGAGTTACTATGATTCTTCGGTGGGAGTAACTATGATTCTTCGGTGGGAGTAACTATGATTCTTCGGTGGGAGTAACTATGATTCTTCGGTGGGAGTAACTATGATTCTTCGGTGGGAGTAACTATGATTCTTCGGTGGGAGTAACCATGATTCTTCGGTGGGAGTAACTATGATTCTTCGGTGGGATTAACTATGATCCTTCGGTGGGAGTAACTATGATTCTTCGGTGGGAGTAACTATGATTCTTCGGTGGGAGTAACTATGATTCTTCGGTGGGAGTAACTATGATTCTTCGGTGGGAGTAACAATGATTCTTCCGTGGGAGTAACTATGATTCTTCCGTAGGAGTAACTATGGTTCTTCGGTTGGAGTAACTATGATTCTTCGGTGGGAGTAACTATGATTCTTCGGTGGGAGTAACTATGATTCTTCGGTGGGAGTAACTATGATTCTTCGGTGGGAGTAACTATGATTCTTCGGTGGGAGTAACTATGATTCTTCGGTGGGAGTAACCATGATTCTTCGGTGGGAGTAACTATGATTCTTCGGTGGGAGTAACTATGATTCTTCGGTGGGAGGAACTATGATTCTTCGGTGGGAGTAACTATGATTCTTCGGTGGGAGTAACTATGATTCTTCGGTGGGAGTAACTATGATTCTTCGGTGGGAGTAACTATGATTCTTCGGTGGGAGTGACTATAATTCTTCGGTGGGAGTAACTATGATTCTTCGGTGGGATTAACTATGATTCTTCGGTGGGAGTAACTATGATTCTTCGGTGGGAGTAACTATGATTCTTCGGTGGGAGTAACTATGATTCTTCGGTGGGAGTAACTATGATTCTTCGGTGGGAGTAACAATGATTCTTCCGTGGGAGTAACTAAGATTCTTCCGTAGGAGTAACTATGGTTCTTCGGTTGGAGTAACTATGATTCTTCGGTGGGAGTAACTATGATTCTTCGGTGGGAGTAACTATGATTCTTCGGTGGGAGTAACTATGATTCTTCGGTGGGAGTAACTATGATTCTTCGGTGGGAGTAACTATGATTCTTCGGTGGGAGTAACCATGATTCTTCGGTGGGAGTAACTATGATTCTTCGGTGGGAGTAACTATGATTCTTCGGTGGGAGTAACTATGATTCTTCTGTGGGAGAAACTATGATTCTTCGGTGGGAGTAACTATGATTTTTCGTTGGGAGTAACTATGACTCTTCGGTGGGAGCAACTATGATTCTTCGGTGGGAGTAACTATGATTCCCTGGTGGGAGTAACTATGATTCTTCGGTGGGAGTAACTATGATTCTTTGGTGGGAGTAACCATGATTCTTCGGTGGGAGTAACTATGATTCTTCGGTGGGAGTAACCATGATTCTTCGGTGGGAGTAACTATGATTCTTCGGTAGGAGCAACTATGATTCTTCGGTGGGAGTAACTATGATTCTTCGGTGGGAGTAACTATGATTCTTCGGTGGGAGTAACGATGATTCTTCGGTGGGAGTAAATATGATTCTTCGGTGGGAGTAACTATGATTCTTCGGTGGGAGTAACTATGATTCTTCGGTGGGAGTAACTATGATTTTTCGTTGGGAGTAACTATGATTCTTCGGTGGGAGTAACCATGATTCTTCGGTGGGAGTAACTATGATTCTTCGGTGGGAGTAACTATGATTCTTCTGTGGGAGAAACTATGATTCTTCGGTGGGAGTAACCATGATTCTTCGGTGGGAGTAACTATGATTCTTCGGTAGGAGCAACTATGATTCTTCGGTGGGAGTAACTATGATTCTTCGGTAGGAGCAACTATGATTCTTCGGTGGGAGTAACTATGATTCTTCGGTGGGAGTAACTATGATTCTTCGGTGGGAGTAACCATGATTCTTCGGTTGGAGTAACTATGATTCTTCGGTTGGAGTAACTATGATTCTTCGGTGGGAGTAACTATGATTCTTCGGTGGGAGTAACTATGATTCTTCGGTGGGAGTAACTATGATTCTTCGGTGGGAGTAACTATGATTCTTCGGTGGGAGTAACAATGATTCTTCCGTGGGAGTAACTATGATTCTTCCGTAGGAGTAACTATGGTTCTTCGGTTGGAGTAACTATGATTCTTCGGTGGGAGTAACTATGATTCTTCGGTGGGAGTAACTATGATTCTTCGGTGGGAGTAACGATGATTCTTCGGTGGGAGTAACTATGATTCTTCGGTGGGAGTAACTATGATTCTTCGGTGGGAGTAATTATGATTCTTCGGTGGGAGTAACTATGATTCTTCGGTGGGAGTAACTATGATTCTTCGGTGGGAGTAACTATGATTCTTCGGTGGGAGTAACTATGATTCTTCGGTGGGAGTAACTATGATTCTTCGGTGGGAGTAACTATGATTCTTCGGTGGGAGTGACTATAATTCTTCGGTGGGAGTAACTATGATTCTTCGGTGGGATTAACTATGATTCTTCGGTGGGAGTAACTATGATTCTTCGGTGGGAGTAACTATGATTCTTCGGTGGGAGTAACTATGATTCTTCGGTGGGAGTAACTATGATTCTTCGGTGGGAGTAACAATGATTCTTCCGTGGGAGTAACTAAGATTCTTCCGTAGGAGTAACTATGGTTCTTCGGTTGGAGTAACTATGATTCTTCGGTGGGAGTAACTATGATTCTTCGGTGGGAGTAACTATGATTCTTCGGTGGGAGTAACTATGATTCTTCGGTGGGAGTAACTATGATTCTTCGGTGGGAGTAACTATGATTCTTCGGTGGGAGTAACCATGATTCTTCGGTGGGAGTAACTATGATTCTTCGGTGGGAGTAACTATGATTCTTCGGTGGGAGTAACTATGATTCTTCTGTGGGAGAAACTATGATTCTTCGGTGGGAGTAACTATGATTTTTCGTTGGGAGTAACTATGACTCTTCGGTGGGAGCAACTATGATTCTTCGGTGGGAGTAACTATGATTCCCTGGTGGGAGTAACTATGATTCTTCGGTGGGAGTAACTATGATTCTTCGGTGGGAGTAACCATGATTCTTCGGTGGGAGTAACTATGATTCTTCGGTGGGAGTAACCATGATTCTTCGGTGGGAGTAACTATGATTCTTCGGTAGGAGCAACTATGATTCTTCGGTGGGAGTAACTATGATTCTTCGGTGGGAGTAACTATGATTCTTCGGTGGGAGTAACGATGATTCTTCGGTGGGAGTAAATATGATTCTTCGGTGGGAGTAACTATGATTCTTCGGTGGGAGTAACTATGATTCTTCGGTGGGAGTAACTATGATTCTTCGGTGGGAGTAACTATGATTCTTCGGTGGGAGTAACTATGATTCTTCGGTGGGAGTAACTATGATTCTTCGGTGGGAGTAACCATGATTCTTCGGTGGGAGTAACTATGATTCTTCTGTGGGAGAAACTATGATTCTTCGGTGGGAGTAACCATGATTCTTCGGTGGGAGTAACTATGATTCCTCGGTAGGAGCAACTATGATTCTTCCGTGGGAGTAACTATGATTCTTCCGTAGGAGTAACTATGGTTCTTCGGTTGGAGTAACTATGATTCTTCGGTGGGAGTAACTATGATTCTTCGGTGGGAGTAACCATGATTCTTCGGTGGGAGTAACGATGATTCTTCGGTGGGAGTAACCATGATTCTTCGGTGGGAGTAACTATGATTCTTCGGTAGGAGCAACTATGATTCTTCGGTGGGAGTAACTATGATTCTTCGGTGGGAGTAACTATGATTCTTCGGTGGGAGTAACGATGATTCTTCGGTGGGAGTAAATATGATTCTTCGGTGGGAGTAACTATGATTCTTCGGTGGGAGTAACTATGATTCTTCGGTGGGAGTAACTATAATTTTTCGTTGGGAGTAACTATGATTCTTCGGTGGGAGTAACCATGATTCTTCGGTGGGAGTAACTATGATTCTTCAGTGGGAGTAACTATGATTCTTCTGTGGGAGAAACTATGATTCTTCGGTGGGAGTAACCATGATTCTTCGGTGGGAGTAACTATGATTCTTCGGTAGGAGCAACTATGATTCTTCGGTGGGAGTAACTATGATTCTTCGGTAGGAGCAACTATGATTCTTCGGTGGGAGTAACTATGATTCTTCGGTGGGAGTAACTATGATTCTTCGGTGGGAGTAACCATGATTCTTCGGTGGGAGTAACTATGATTCTTCGGTGGGAGTAACTATGATTCTTCGGTGGGAGGAACTATGATTCTTCGGTGGGAGTAACTATGATCCTTCGGTGGGAGTAACTATGATTCTTCGGTGGGAGTAACTATGATTCTTCGGTGGGAGTAACTATGATTCTTCGGTGGGAGGAACTATGATTCTTCGGTGGGAGTAACTATGATCCTTCGGTGGGAGTAACTATGATTCTTCGGTGGGAGTAACTATGATTCTTCGGTGGGAGTAACTATGATTCTTCGGTGGGAGTGACTATAATTCTTCGGTGGGAGTAACTATGATTCTTCGGTGGGATTAACTATGATTCTTCGGTGGGAGTAACTATGATTCTTCGGTGGGAGTAACTATGATTCTTCGGTGGGAGTAACTATGATTCTTCGGTGGGAGTAACTATGATTCTTCGGTGGGAGTAACAATGATTCTTCCGTGGGAGTAACTAAGATTCTTCCGTAGGAGTAACTATGGTTCTTCGGTTGGAGTAACTATGATTCTTCGGTGGGAGTAACTATGATTCTTCGGTGGGAGTAACTATGATTCTTCGGTGGGAGTAACTATGATTCTTCGGTGGGAGTAACTATGATTCTTCGGTGGGAGTAACCATGATTCTTCGGTGGGAGTAACTATGATTCTTCGGTGGGAGTAACTATGATTCTTCGGTGGGAGTAACTATGATTCTTCGGTGGGAGTAACTATGATTCTTCGGTGGGAGTAACTATGATTCTTCGGTGGGAGTAACTATGATTCTTCGGTGGGAGTAACTATGATTCTTCGGTGGGAGTAACTATGATTCTTCGGTGGGAGTAACAATGATTCTTCCGTGGGAGTAACTAAGATTCTTCCGTAGGAGTAACTATGATTCTTCGGTGGGAGTAACTATGATTCTTCGGTGGGAGTAACTATGATTCTTCGGTGGGAGTAACTATGATTCTTCGGTGGGAGTAACTATGATTCTTCGGTGGGAGTAACTATGATTCTTCGGTGGGAGTAACCATGATTCTTCGGTGGGAGTAACTATGATTCTTCGGTGGGAGTAACTATGATTCTTCGGTGGGAGTAACTATGATTCTTCTGTGGGAGAAACTATGATTCTTCGGTGGGAGTAACTATGATTTTTCGTTGGGAGTAACTATGACTCTTCGGTGGGAGCAACTATGATTCTTCGGTGGGAGTAACTATGATTCCCTGGTGGGAGTAACTATGATTCTTCGGTGGGAGTAACTATGATTCTTCGGTGGGAGTAACTATGATTCTTCGGTGGGAGTAACTATGATTCTTCGGTGGGAGTAACTATGATTCTTCGGTGGGAGTAACTATGATTCTTCGGTGGGAGTAACAATGATTCTTCCGTGGGAGTAACTAAGATTCTTCCGTAGGAGTAACTATGGTTCTTCGGTTGGAGTAACTATGATTCTTCGGTGGGAGTAACTATGATTCTTCGGTGGGAGTAACTATGATTCTTCGGTGGGAGTAACTATGATTCTTCGGTGGGAGTAACTATGATTCTTCGGTGGGAGTAACTATGATTCTTCGGTGGGAGTAACAATGATTCTTCCGTGGGAGTAACTAAGATTCTTCCGTAGGAGTAACTATGATTCTTCGGTGGGAGTAACTATGATTCTTCGGTGGGAGTAACTATGATTCTTCGGTGGGAGTGACTATAATTCTTCGGTGGGAGTAACTATGATTCTTCGGTGGGATTAACTATGATTCTTCGGTGGGAGTAACTATGATTCTTCGGTGGGAGTAACTATGATTCTTCGGTGGGAGTAACTATGATTCTTCGGTGGGAGTAACTATGATTCTTCGGTGGGAGTAACAATGATTCTTCCGTGGGAGTAACTAAGATTCTTCCGTAGGAGTAACTATGGTTCTTCGGTTGGAGTAACTATGATTCTTCGGTGGGAGTAACTATGATTCTTCGGTGGGAGTAACTATGATTCTTCGGTGGGAGTAACTATGATTCTTCGGTGGGAGTAACTATGATTCTTCGGTGGGAGTAACAATGATTCTTCCGTGGGAGTAACTAAGATTCTTCCGTAGGAGTAACTATGGTTCTTCGGTTGGAGTAACTATGATTCTTCGGTGGGAGTAACTATGATTCTTCGGTGGGAGTAACTATGATTCTTCGGTGGGAGTAACTATGATTCTTCGGTGGGAGTAACTATGATTCTTCGGTGGGAGTAACTATGATTCTTCGGTGGGAGTAACAATGATTCTTCCGTGGGAGTAACTAAGATTCTTCCGTAGGAGTAACTATGATTCTTCGGTGGGAGTAACTATGATTCTTCGGTGGGAGTAACTATGATTCTTCGGTGGGAGTAACTATGATTCTTCGGTGGGAGTAACTATGATTCTTCGGTGGGAGTAACTATGATTCTTCGGTGGGAGTAACCATGATTCTTCGGTGGGAGTAACTATGATTCTTCGGTGGGAGTAACTATGATTCTTCGGTGGGAGTAACTATGATTCTTCTGTGGGAGAAACTATGATTCTTCGGTGGGAGTAACTATGATTTTTCGTTGGGAGTAACTATGACTCTTCGGTGGGAGCAACTATGATTCTTCGGTGGGAGTAACTATGATTCCCTGGTGGGAGTAACTATGATTCTTCGGTGGGAGTAACTATGATTCTTCGGTGGGAGTAACCATGATTCTTCGGTGGGAGTAACTATGATTCTACGGTGGGAGTAACCATGATTCTTCGGTGGGAGTAACTATGATTCTTCGGTAGGAGCAACTATGATTCTTCGGTGGGAGTAACTATGATTCTTCGGTGGGAGTAACTATGATTCTTCGGTGGGAGTAACGATGATTCTTCGGTGGGAGTAAATATGATTCTTCGGTGGGAGTAACTATGATTCTTCGGTGGGAGTAACTATGATTCTTCGGTGGGAGTAACTATGATTCTTCGGTGGGAGTAACTATGATTTTTCGTTGGGAGTAACTATGATTCTTCGGTGGGAGTAACCATGATTCTTCGGTGGGAGTAACTATGATTCTTCGGTGGGAGTAACTATGATTCTTCTGTGGGAGAAACTATGATTCTTCGGTGGGAGTAACCATGATTCTTCGGTGGGAGTAACTATGATTCTTCGGTAGGAGCAACTATGATTCTTCGGTGGGAGTAACTATGATTCTTCGGTAGGAGTAACTATGATTCTTCGGTGGGAGTAACTATGATACTTCGGTGGGGGTAACTGTGATTCTTCGGTGGGAGTAACTATGATTCTTCGGTGGGAGTAACCATGATTCTTCGGTGGGAGTAACTATGATTCTTCGGTGGGAGTAACTATGATTCTTCTGTGGGAGAAACTATGATTCTTCGGTGGGAGTAACCATGATTCTTCGGTGGGAGTAACTATGATTCTTCGGTGGGAGTAACTATGATTCTTCGGTGGGAGTAACTATGATTTTTCGTTGGGAGTAACTATGACTCTTCGGTGGGAGCAACTATGATTCTTCGGTGGGAGTAACTATGATTCCTCGGTGGGAGTAACTATGATTCTTCGGTGGGAGTAACTATGATTCTTCGGTGGGAGTAACTATGATTCTTCGGTGGGAGTAACTATGATTCTTCGGTGGGAGTAACTATGATTCTTCGGTGGGAGTAATTATGATTCTTCGGTGGGAGTAACTATGATTCTTCGGTGGGAGTAACTATGATTCTTCGGTGGGAGTAACTATGATTCTTCGGTGGGAGTAACTATGATTCTTCGGTGGGAGTAACTATGATTCTTCGGTGTGAGTAACTATGATTCTTCGGTGGGAGTAACTATGATTCTTCGGTGGGAGTACCCATGATTCTTCGGTGGGAGTAACTATGATTCTTCGGTGGGAGTAACTATGATTCTTCGGTGGGAGTAACTATGATTCTTCGGTGGGAGTAACTATGATTCTTCAGTGGGAGTAACTATGATTCTTCGGTGGGAGTAACTATGATTCTTCGGTGGGAGTAACTATGATTCTTCGGTGGGAGTAACTATGATTCTTCGGTGGGAGTAACTATGATTCTTCGGTGGGAGTAACTATGATTCTTCGGTGGGAGTAACAATGATTCTTCCGTGGGAGTAACTATGATTCTTATGTAGGAGTAACTATGGTTCTTCGGTTGGAGTAACTATGATTCTTCGGTGGGAGTAACTATGATTCTTCGGTGGGAGTAACTATGATTCTTCGGTGGGAGTAACTATGATTCTTCGGTGGGAGTAACTATGATTCTTCGGTGGGAGTAACCATGATTCTTCGGTGGGAGTAACTGTGATTCTTCGGTGGGAGTAACTATGACTCTTCGGTGGGAGTAGCTATGATTCTTCGTTGGGAGTAACTATGATTCTTCGGTGGGAGTAACTATGATTCTTCGGTGGGAGTAACTATGATTCTTCGGTGGGAGTAACTATGATTCTTCAGTGGGAGTAACTATGATTCTTCGGTGGGAGTAACTATGATTCTTCGGTGGGAGTAACCATGATTCTTCGGTGGGAGTAACTATGATTCTTCGATGGGAGCAACTATGATTCTTCGGTGGGAGCAACTATGATTCTTCGGTGGGAGTAACTATGATTCTTCGGTGGGAGTAACTATGATTCTTCGGTGGGAGTAACTATGATTCTTCGGTGGGAGTAACTATGATCCTTCGGTAGGAATAACTATGATTCTTCGGTTGGAGTAACTATGATTCTTCGGTGGGAGTAACTATGATTCTTCGGTGTAAGTAACTATGATCCTTCGGTGGGAGTAACTATGATCCTTCGGTGGGAGTAACTATGATTCTTCGGTGGGAGTTACTATGATTCTTCGGTGGGAGTAACTATGATTCTTCGGTGGGAGTAACTATGATTCTTCGGTGGGAGTAACTATGATTTTTCGGTGGGAGTAACAATGATTCTTCCGATGGAGTAACTATGATTCTTCCGTGGGAGTAACTATGGTTCTTCGGTTGGAGTAACTATGATTCTTCGGTGGGAGTAACTATGATTCTTCGGTGGGGTATCATATGACGCGGAATTTCCTCAGGAATACGATTCCATATTCGCTTTTGCCGGATCTCTTCAATTAAGCGAGAAAAATGCAAATTTGTCTGGGGGGAAGTAACTATGACTATGTACTTCAAAGGACGATTCTCGATAAACCAAGGTAGTTATCGAAGAGGTGAAAGCGGATTTGAATTCTGCGGCCCGAAATCTACAAGAAAATGTATTAAGTGAAATTTCGAAAATTTTGTTGAACATTGGTAGAAAATTGAGGTCATTCTGCATATTTTTGAACATTTCAAAGGACGATTCTGGGAAAACCATTGGAGTTATCGAAGAAATGAAAACGGATATGGCTTCTGCGGCCCGAAATGTGCAAGAAAATGTATTAAGTGAAATTTCGAAAATTTTGTTAAAAATTGATGGGAAATTGAGGTCATTTTGCATATTTTTGAATATTTCAAAGGACGATTCTGGGAAAACCATTGAAGTAATCGAAGAAATGAAAACGGATATGACTACTGTGGCGAAAAAGGACGAAAAAGGATAAAAGGGACGAAAAAGGACGGAAAAGAACGAAAAAGAAACCAAAAATGAAGAGAAGGGCAAAAAGGGTGAAGAGCATTTTGGAGGGGAGTAACTATGATTCTTCGGTGGGAGTAACTATGATTCTTCGGTGGGAGTAACTATGATTTTTCGGTGGGAGTAACTATGATTCCTCGGTGGGAGTAACTATGATTCCTCGGTGGGAGTAACTATGATTCTTCGGTGGGAATAACTATGATTCTTCGGTGGGAGTAACAATGATTCTTCGGTAGGAGTGACTATGATTCTTCGGTGGGAGTAACTATGATTCTTCGGTGGGAGTAACTATGATTCTTCGGTGGGAGTAACTATGATTCTTCGGTGGGAGTAACTATGATCCTTCGGTAGGAATAACTATGATTCTTCGGTGGGAGTAACTATGATTCTTCGGTGGGAGTAACTATGATTCTTCGGTGGGAGTAACTATGATTCTTCGGTGGGAGTAACTATGATCCTTCGGTGGGAGTAACTATGATTCTTCGGTGGGAGTTACTATGATTCTTCGGTGGGAGTAACTATGATTCTTCGGTGGGAGTAACTATGATTCTTCGGTTGGAGTAACTATGATTTTTCGGTGGGAGTAAAAATGATTCTTCCGATGGAGTAACTATGATTCTTCCGTGGGAGTAACTATGGTTCTTCGGTTGGAGTAACTATGATTCTTCGGTGGGAGTAACTATGATTCTTCGGTGGGGTATCATATGACGCGGAATTTCCTCAGGATTACGATTCCATATTCGCTTTTGCCGGATCTCTTCAATTAAGCGAGAAAAATGCAAATTTGTCTGGGGGGAAGTAACTATGACTATGTACTTCAAAGGACGATTCTCGATAAACCAAGGTAGTTATCGAAGCGGTGAAAGCGGATTTGAATTCTGCGGCCCGAAATCTACAAGAAAATGTATTAAGTGAAATTTCGAAAATTTTGTTGAAAATTGGTAGAAAATTGAGGTCATTCTGCATAATTTTGAACATTTCAAAGGACGATTCTGGGAAAACCATTGGAGTTATCGAAGAAATGAAAACGGATATGGCTTCTGCGGCCCGAAATGTGCAAGAAAATGTATTAAGTGAAATTTCGAAAATTTTGTTAAAAATTGATGGGAAATTGAGGTCATTTTGCATATTTTTGAATATTTCAAAGGACGATTCTGGGAAAACCATTGAAGTAATCGAAGAAATGAAAACGGATATGACTACTGTGGCGAAAAAGGACGAAAAAGGATAAAAGGGACGAAAAAGGACGGAAAAGAACGAAAAAGAAACCAAAAATGAAGAGAAGGGCAAAAAGGGTGAAGAGCATTTTGGAGGGGAGTAACTATGATTCTTCGGTGGGAGTAACTATGATTCTTCGGTGGGAGTAACTATGATTTTTCGGTGGGAGTAACTATGATTCTTCGGTGGGAGTAACTATGATTCTTCGGTGGGAGTAACTATGATTCTTCGGTGGGAGTAACTATGATTCTTCGGTGGGAGTAACTATGATTCTTCGGTGGGAGTAACTATGATTCTTCGGTGGGAGTAACAATGATTTTTCGGTAGGAGTGACTATGATTCTTCGGTGGGAGTAACTATGATTCTCCCGTGGGAGTAACTATGATTCTCTCGTGGGAGTAACTATGATTCTTCGGTGGGAGTAACTATGATTCTTCGGTGGGAGTAACTATGATTCTTCGGTGGGAGTAACTATGATTCTTCGGTGGGAGTAACTATGATTCTTCGGTGGGAGTAACTACGATTCTTCGGTGGGAGTAACTATGATTCTTCGGTGGGAGTAACTATGATTCTTCGGTGGGAGTAACTATGATTCTTCGGTGGGAGTAACTATGATTCTTCGGTGGGAGTAACAATGATTCTTCGGTGGGAGTAACTATGATTCTTCGGTGGGATTAACTATGATTCTTCGGTGGGAGTAACTATGATTCTTCGGTGGGAGTAACTATGATTCTTCGGTGGGAGTAACTATGACTCTTCGGTGGGAGTAACTATGATTCTTCGGTGGGAGTAAATATGATTCTTCGGTGAGAGTAACAATGATTCTTCGGTGGAAGTAACTATGATTCTTCGGTGGGAGTAACTATGATTCTTCGGTGGGAGTAAATATGATTCTTCCGTGGGAGTAACTATGATTCTTTGGTGGGAGTAACTATGATTCTTCGGTGGGAGTAACTATGATTCTTCGGTGGGAGTAACTATGATTCTTCGGTGGGAGTAACTATGATTCTTCGGTGGGAGTAACTATGATTCTTCGCTGGGAGTAACTATGATTCTTCGGTGGGAGTAACTATGATTCTTCGGTGGGAGTAACTATGATTCTTCGGTGGGAGTAACTATGATTCTTCGGTGGGAGTAACTATGATTCTTCGGTGGGAGTAACTATGATTCTTCGGTGGGAGTAACTATGATTCTTCGGTGGGAGTAACTATGATTCTTCGGTGGGAGTAACTATGATTCTTCGGTGGGAGTAACTATGATTTTTCGGTGGGGTATCATATGACGCGGAATTTCCTCAGGATTACGATTCCATATTCGCTTTTGCCGGATCTCTTCAATTAAGCGAGAAAAATTCAAATTTGTCTGGGGGGAAGTAACTATGACTATGTATTTCAAAGGACGATTCTCAATAAACCAAGGTAGTTATCGAAGAGATGAAAGCGGATTTGACTTCTGCGGCACGAAATCTACAAGAAAATGTATTAAGTGAAATTTCGAAAATTTTGTTTAAAATTGGTAGAAAATTGAGGTCATTTTGCATATTTTTGTACATTTCAAAGGACGATTCTGGGAAAACCATTGGAGTTATCGAAGAAATGAAAACGGTTATGGCTTCTGCGGCCCGAAATGTGCAAGAAAATGTATTAAGTGAAATTTCGAAAATTTTGTTAAAAATTGATGGGAAATTGAGGTCATTTTGCATATTTTTGAATATTTCAAAGGACGATTCTGAGAAAACCATTGAAGTTATCGAAGAAATGAAAACGGATATGGCTTCTGCGGCCCGAAATGTGCAAGAAAATGTATTAAGTGAAATTTCGAAAATTTTGTTAAAAATTGATGGGAAATTGAGGTCATTTTGCATATTTTTGAATATTTCAAAGGCCGATTCTTGGAAAACCATTGAAGTTATCGAAGAAATGAAAACGGATATGACTACTGTGGCGAAAAAGGACGAAAAAGGATACTAAGAACGAAAAAGGACGAAGATGGACGAAAGAGGACGAAAAAAGTCGAAAAAGGACATAAAACGGCGAAAAAGGACGAAGAAGGACCAAAAAGGATAAAAGGGACGAAAAAGGACGGAAAAGAACGAAAAAGAAACCAAAAATGAAGAGAAGGGCAAAAAGGATAAAGAGAATTTTGGAGGGGAGTAACTATGATTCTTCGGTGGGAGTAACTATGATTCTTCGGCGGGAGTAACTATGATTCTTCGGTGGGAGTAACCATGATTCTTCGGTGGGAGTAACTATGATTCTTCGGTGGGAGTAACTATGATTCTTCGTTGGGAGTAACTATGATTCTTCGGTGGGAGTAACTATGATTCTTCGGTGGGAGTAACTATGAATCTTCGGTGGGAGTAACTATGATTCTTCGGTGGGAGTAACTATGATTCTTCGGTGGGGGTAACTATGATTCTTCGGTGGGAGTAACTATGATTCTTCGGTGGGAGTAACTATGATTCTTCGGTGGGAGTAACGATGATTCTTCGGTGGGAGTAACTATGATTCTTCGGTGGGAGTAACTATGATTCTTCGGTGGGGTATCATATGACGCGGAATTTCCTCAGGATTACGATTCCATATTCGCTTTTGCCGGATCTCTTCAATTAAGCGAGAAAAATGCAAATTTGTCTGGGGGGAAGTAACTATGACTATGTACTTCAAAGGACGATTCTCGATAAACCAAGGTAGTTATCGAAAAGGTAAAAGCGGATTTGACTTCTGCGGCCCGAAATCTACAAGAAAATGTATTAAGTGAATTTTCGAAAATTTTGTTGAAAATTGGTAGAAAATTGAGGTCATTTTGCATATTTTTGAACATTTCAAAGGACGATTCTGGGAAAACCATTGGAGTTATCGAAGAAATGAAAACGGATATGGCTTCTGCGGCCCGAAATGTGCAAGAAAATATATTAAGTGAAATTTCGAAAATTTTGTTAAAAATTGATGGGAAATTGAGGTCATTTTGCATATTTTTGAATAATTCAAAGGACAATTCTGGGAAAACCATTGAAGTTATCGAAGAAATGAAAACGGATATGACAACTGTGGCGAAAAAGGACGAAAAAAGATACTAAGAACGAAAAAGGACGAAGATGGACGAAAGAGGACGAAAAAAGTCGAAAAAGGACATAAAACGGCGAGAAAGGACGAAGAAGGACGAAAAAGGATAAAAGGGACGAAAAAGGACGGAAAAGAACGAAAAAGAAACCAAAAATGAAGAGAAGGGCAAAAAGGGTAAAGAGAATTTTGGAGGGGAGTAACTATGATTCTTCCGCGGGAGTAACTATGATTCTTCCGTGGGAGTAACTATGATTCTTCGGTGGGAGTAACTATGATTCTTCGGTGGGAGTAACTATGATTCTTCGGTGGGAGTAACTATGATCCTTCGGTGGGAGTAAATATGATTCTTCGGTGGGAGTAACTATGATTCTTTGGTGGGAGTAACTATGATTCTTCGGTGGGAGTAACTATGATTCTTCGGTGGGAGTAACTATGATTCTTCTGTGGGAGTAACTATGATTCTTCGGTGGGAGTAACTATGATTCTTCGGTGGGAGCAACTATCATTCTTCGGTGGGAGTAACTATCATTCTTCGGTGGGAGTAACTATGATTCTTCGGTGGGAGTAACTATGATTCTTCGGTGGGAGTAACTATGTTTCTTCGGTGGGAGTAACTATGATTCTTCGGTGGGAGTAACTATGATTCTTCGGTGGGAGTAACTATGATTCTTCGGTGGGAGTAACTATGATTCTCCGGTGGGAGTAACTATGATTCTTCCGTGGGAATAACTATGATTCTTCGGTGGGAGTAACTATGATTCTTCGGTGGGAGTAACTATGATTCTTCGGTGGGAGTAACTATGATTCTTCGGTGGGAGTAACTATGATTCTTCGGTGGGAGTAACTATGATTCCTCGGTGGGAGTAACTATGATTCTTCGTTGGGAGTAACTATGATTCTTCGGTGGGAGTAACTATGATTCTTCGGTGGGGTATCATATGACGCGAAATTTCCTCAGAATTACGGTTCCATATTCGCTTTTGCCGGATCTCTTCAATTAAGCGAGAAAAATGCACATTTGTCTGGGGGGAAGTAACTATGACTATGTACTTCAAAGGACGATTCTCGATAAACCAAGGTAGTTATCGAAGAGGTGAAAGCGGATTTGAATTCTGCGGCCCGAAATCTACAAGAAAATGTATTAAGTGAAATTTCGAAAATTTTGTTGAAAATTGGTAGAAAATTGAGGTCATTCTGCATATTTTTGAACATTTCAAAGGACGATTCTGGGAAAACCATTGGAGTTATCGAAGAAATGAAAACGGATATGGCTTCTGCGGCCCGAAATGTGCAAGAAAATGTATTAAGTGAAATTTCGAAAATTTTGTTAAAAATTGATGGGAAATTGAGGTCATTTTGCATATTTTTGAATATTTCAAAGGACGATTCTGGGAAAACCATTGAAGTAATCGAAGAAATGAAAACGGATATGACTACTGTGGCGAAAAAGGACGAAAAAGAATAAAAGGGACGAAAAAGGACGGAAAAGAACGAAAAAGAAACCAAAAATGAAGAGAAGGGCAAAAAGGGTGAAGAGCATTTTGGAGGGGAGTAACTATGATTCTTCGGTGGGAGTAACTATGATTCTTCGGTGGGAGTAACTATGATTTTTCGGTGGGAGTAACTATGATTCCTCGGTGGGAGTAACTATGATTCCTCGGTGGGAGTAACTATGATTCTTCGGTGGGAATAACTATGATTCTTCGGTGGGAGTAACAATGATTCTTCGGTAGGAGTGACTATGATTCTTCGGTGGGAGTAACTATGATTCTTCGGTGGGAGTAACTATGATTCTTCGGTGGGAGTAACTATGAATCTTCGGTGGGAGTAACTATGATCCTTCGGTAGGAATAACTATGATTCTTCGGTGGGAGTAACTATGATTCTTCGGTGGGAGTAACTATGATTCTTCGGTGGGAGTAACTATGATTCTTCGGTGGGAGTAACTATGATCCTTCGGTGGGAGTAACTATGATTCTTCGGTGGGAGTTACTATGATTCTTCGGTGGGAGTAACTATGATTCTTCGGTGGGAGTAACTATGATTTTTCGGTGGGAGTAAAAATGATTCTTCCGATGGAGTAACTATGATTCTTCCGTGGGAGTAACTATGGTTCTTCGGTTGGAGTAACTATGATTCTTCGGTGGGAGTAACTATGATTCTTCGGTGGGGTATCATATGACGCGGAATTTCCTCAGGATTACGATTCCATATTCGCTTTTGCCGGATCTCTTCAATTAAGCGAGAAAAATGCAAATTTGTCTGGGGGGAAGTAACTATGACTATGTACTTCAAAGGACGATTCTCGATAAACCAAGGTAGTTATCGAAGCGGTGAAAGCGGATTTGAATTCTGCGGCCCGAAATCTACAAGAAAATGTATTAAGTGAAATTTCGAAAATTTTGTTGAAAATTTCTAGAAAATTGAGGTCATTCTGCATAATTTTGAACATTTCAAAGGACGATTCTGGGAAAACCATTGGAGTTATCGAAGAAATGAAAACGGATATGGCTTCTGCGGCCCGAAATGTGCAAGAAAATGTATTAAGTGAAATTTCGAAAATTTTGTTAAAAATTGATGGGAAATTGAGGTCATTTTGCATATTTTTGAATATTTCAAAGGACGATTCTGGGAAAACCATTGAAGTAATCGAAGAAATGAAAACGGATATGACTACTGTTTCGAAAAAGGACGAAAAAGGATAAAAGGGACGAAAAAGGACGGAAAAGAACGAAAAAGAAACCAAAAATGAAGAGAAGGGCAAAAAGGGTGAAGAGCATTTTGGAGGGGAGTAACTATGATTCTTCGGTGGGAGTAACTATGATTCTTCGGTGGGAGTAAATATGATTTTTCGGTGGGAGTAACTATGATTCTTCGGTGGGAGTAACTATGATTCTTCGGTGGGAGTAACTATGATTCTTCGGTGGGAGTAACTATGATTCTTCGGTGGGAGTAACTATGATTCTTCGGTGGGAGTAACTATGATTCTTCGGTGGGAGTAACAATGATTTTTCGGTAGGAGTGACTATGATTCTTCGGTGGGAGTAACTATGATTCTCCCGTGGGAGTAACTATGATTCTCTCGTGGGAGTAACTATGATTCTTCGGTGGGAGTAACTATGATTCTTCGGTGGGAGTAACTATGATTCTTCGGTTTGAGTAACTATGATTCTTCGGTGGGAGTAACTATGATTCTTCGGTGGGAGTAACTACGATTCTTCGGTGGGAGTAACTATGATTCTTCGGTGGGAGTAACTATGATTCTTCGGTGGGAGTAACTATGATTCTTCGGTGGGAGTAACTATGATTCTTCGGTGGGAGTAAAAATGATTCTTCGGTGGGAGTAACTATGATTCTTCGGTGGGAGTAACTATGATTCTTCGGTGGGAGTAACTATGATTCTTCGGTGGGAGTAACAATGATTTTTCGGTAGGAGTGACTATGATTCTTCGGTGGGAGTAACTATGATTCTCCCGTGGGAGTAACTATGATTCTCTCGTGGGAGTAACTATGATTCTTCGGTGGGAGTAACTATGATTCTTCGGTGGGAGTAACTATGATTCTTCGGTGGGAGTAACTATGATTCTTCGGTGGGAGTAACTATGATTCTTCGGTGGGAGTAACTATGATTCTTCGGTGGGAGTAACCATGATTCTTCGGTGGGAGTAACTATGATTCTTCGGTGGGAGTAACCATGATTCTTCGGTGGGAGTAACTATGATTCTTCGGTGGGAGTAACTATGATTCTTCGGTGGGAGTAACTATGATTCTTCGGTGGGAGTAACTATGATTCTTCGGTGGGAGTAACTATGACTCTTCGGTGGGAGTAACTATGATTCTTCGGTGGGAGTAACTATGATTCTTCCGTGGGAGTAACTATGATTCTTCGGTTGGAGTAACTATGATTCTTCGGTTGGAGTAACTATGATTCTTCGGTGGGAGTAACTATGATTCTTCGGTGGGAGTAACTATGATTCTTCGGTGGGAGTAACTATGATTCTTCGGTGGGAGTAACTATGATTCTTCGGTGGGAGTAACAATGATTCTTCCGTGGGAGTAACTATGATTCTTATGTAGGAGTAACTATGGTTCTTCGGTTGGAGTAACTATGATTCTTCGGTGGGAGTAACTATGATTCTTCGGTGGGAGTAACTATGATTCTTCGGTGGGAGTAACTATGATTATTCGGTGGGAGTAACTATGATTCTTCGGTGGGAGTAACTATGATTCTTCGGTGGGAGTAACCATGATTCTTCGGTGGGAGTAACTATGATTCTTCGGTGGGAGTAACTATGACTCTTCGGTGGGAGTAACTATGATTCTTCGTTGGGAGTAACTATGATTCTTCGGTGGGAGTAACTATGATTCTTCGGTGGGAGTAACTATGATTCTTCGGTGGGAGTAACTATGATTCTTCGGTGGGAGTAACTATGATTTTTCGGTGGGAGTAAATATGATTCTTCCGTGGGAGTAACTATGATTCTTCGGTGGGAGTAACTATGATTCTTCTGTTGGAGTAACTACGATTCTTCGGTGGGAGTAACTATGATTCTTCGGTGGGAGTAACTATGATTCTTCCGTAGGAGTAACTATGGTTCTTCGGTTGGAGTAACTATGATTCTTCGGTGGGAGTAACTATGATTCTTCGGTGGGAGTAACTATGATTCTTCGTTGGGAGTAACTATGATTCTTCGGTGGGAGTAACTATGATTCTTCGGTGGGAGTAACTATGAATCTTCGGTGGGAGTAACTATGATTCTTCGGTGGGAGTAACTATGATTCTTCGGTGGGGGTAACTATGATTCTTCGGTGGGAGTAACTATGATTCTTCGGTGGGAGTAACTATGATTCTTCGGTGGGAGTAACGATGATTCTTCGGTGGGAGTAACTATGATTCTTCGGTGGGAGTAACTATGATTCTTCGGTGGGGTATCATATGACGCGGAATTTCCTCAGGATTACGATTCCATATTCGCTTTTGCCGGATCTCTTCAATTAAGCGAGAAAAATGCAAATTTGTCTGGGGGGAAGTAACTATGACTATGTACTTCAAAGGACGATTCTCGATAAACCAAGGTAGTTATCGAAAAGGTAAAAGCGGATTTGACTTCTGCGGCCCGAAATCTACAAGAAAATGTATTAAGTGAATTTTCGAAAATTTTGTTGAAAATTGGTAGAAAATTGAGGTCATTTTGCATATTTTTGAACATTTCAAAGGACGATTCTGGGAAAACCATTGGAGTTATCGAAGAAATGAAAACGGATATGGCTTCTGCGGCCCGAAATGTGCAAGAAAATATATTAAGTGAAATTTCGAAAATTTTGTTAAAAATTGATGGGAAATTGAGGTCATTTTGCATATTTTTGAATAATTCAAAGGACAATTCTGGGAAAACCATTGAAGTTATCGAAGAAATGAAAACGGATATGACAACTGTGGCGAAAAAGGACGAAAAAAGATACTAAGAACGAAAAAGGACGAAGATGGACGAAAGAGGACGAAAAAAGTCGAAAAAGGACATAAAACGGCGAGAAAGGACGAAGAAGGACGAAAAAGGATAAAAGGGACGAAAAAGGACGGAAAAGAACGAAAAAGAAACCAAAAATGAAGAGAAGGGCAAAAAGGGTAAAGAGAATTTTGGAGGGGAGTAACTATGATTCTTCCGCGGGAGTAACTATGATTCTTCCGTGGGAGTAACTATGATTCTTCGGTGGGAGCAACTATCATTCTTCGGTGGGAGTAACTATCATTCTTCGGTGGGAGTAACTATGATTCTTCGGTGGGAGTAACTATGATTCTTCGGTGGGAGTAACTATGTTTCTTCGGTGGGAGTAACTATGATTCTTCGGTGGGAGTAACTATGATTCTTCGGTGGGAGTAACTATGATTCTTCGGTGGGAGTAACTATGATTCTCCGGTGGGAGTAACTATGATTCTTCCGTGGGAGTAACTATGATTCTTCGGTGGGAGTAACTATGATTCTTCGGTGGGAGTAACTATGATTCTTCGGTGGGAGTAACTATGACTCTTCGGTGGGAGTAACTATGATTCTTCGGTGGGAGTAACTATGATTCCTCGGTGGGAGTAACTATGATTCTTCGTTGGGAGTAACTATGATTCTTCGGTGGGAGTAACTATGATTCTTCGGTGGGGTATCATATGACGCGAAATTTCCTCAGAATTACGGTTCCATATTCGCTTTTGCCGGATCTCTTCAATTAAGCGAGAAAAATGCAAATTTGTCTGGGGGGAAGTAACTATGACTATGTACTTCAAAGGACGATTCTCGATAAACCAAGGTAGTTATCGAAGAGGTGAAAGCGGATTTGACTTCTGCGGCCCGAAATCTACAAGAAAATGTATTAAGTGAAATTTCGAAAATTTTGTTGAAAATTGGTAGAAAATTGAGGTCATTTTGCATATTTTTGAACATTTCAAAGGACGATTCTGGGAAAACCATTGGAGTTATCGAAGAAATGAAAACGGATATGACTACTGTGGCGAAAAAGGACGAAAAAGGATACTAAGAACGAAAAAGGACGAAGATGGACGAAAGAGGACGAAAAAAGTCGAAAAAGGACATAAAACGGCGAAAAAGGACGAAGAAGGACGAAAAAGGATAAAAGGGAGGAAAAAGGACGGAAAAGAACGAAAAAGAAACCAAAAACGAAG
The DNA here is from genome assembly GCF_036711695.1 of Zophobas morio. Classification (NCBI taxonomy): domain Eukaryota; kingdom Metazoa; phylum Arthropoda; class Insecta; order Coleoptera; family Tenebrionidae; genus Zophobas; species Zophobas morio. Next base: position 128,401 of record NW_026972337.1, read on the forward strand.
GGAAGGGCAAAAAGGGTAAAGAGAATTTTGGAGGGGAGTTACTATGATCCTTCGGTGGGAGTAACTATGATTCTTCGGTGGGAGTATCTATGATTCTTCGGTGGGAGTAACTATGATTCTTCGGTGGGAGTAACTATGATTCTTCGGTGGGAGTAACTATGATTCTTCGGTGGGAGTAACTATGATTCTTCGGTGGGAGTAACTATGATTCTTCGGTGGGAGTAACTATGATTCTTCGGTGGGAGTAACTATGATTCTTCGGTGGGAGTAACTATGATTCTTCGGTGGGAGTAACTATGATTCTTCGGTGGGAGTAACTATGAATCGTCCGTGGGAGTAACTATGATCCTTCGGTGGGAGTAACTATGATTCTTCGGTGGGAGTAACTATGATTCTTCGGTGGGAGTAACTATGATTCTTCGGTGGGAGTAACTAAGATTCTTCCGTGGGAGTAACTATGATTCTTCGGTTGGAGTAAATATGATTCTTCGGTTGGAGTAACTATGATTCTTCGGTGGGAGTAACTATGATTCTTCGGTGGGAGTAACTATGATTCTTCGGTGGGAGTAACTATGATTCTTCGGTGGAAGTAACTATGATTCTTCGGTGGGAGTAACTATGATTCTTCGGTGGGAGTAACAATGATTCTTCGGTGGGAGTAACAATGATTCTTCGGTGGGAGTAACTATGAATCGTCGGTGGGAGTAACTATGATTCTTCGGTGGGAGTAACTATGATTCTTCGGTGGGAGTAACTATGATTATTCGGTGGGAGTAACTATGATTCTTCGGTGGGAGTAACTATGATTCTTCGGTTGGAGTAACTATGATTCTTCGGTGGGAGTAACTATGATTCTTCGGTGGGAGTAACTATGATTCTTCGGTGGGAGTAACTATGATTCTTCGGTGGGAGTAACAATGATTCTTCGGTGGGCGTAACTATGAATCATCGGTGGGAGTAACTATTATTCTTCGGAGGGAGTAACTATGATTCTTCGGTGGGAGTAACTATGATTCTTCGGTTGGAGTAACTATGATTCTTCGGTGGGGGTAACTATGATTCTTCGATGGGAGTAACTATGATTCTTCGGTGGGAGTAACTATGATTGTTCGGTGGGAGTAACTATGATTCTTCGGTGGGAGTAACTATGATTCTTCGGTGGGAGTAACTATGATTCTTCGGTGGGAGTAACTATGAATCGTCGGTGGGAGTAACCATGATCCTTCGGTGGGAGTAACTATGATTCTTCGGTGGGAGTAACTATGATTCTTCGGTGGGAGTAACTATGATTCTTCGGTGGGAGTAACTAAGATTCTTCCGTGGGAGTAACTATGATTCTTCGGTGGGAGTAACTATGATTCTTCGGTGGGAGTAACTAAGATTCTTACGTGGGAGTAACTATGATTCTTCGGTTGGAGTAAATATGATTCTTCGGTTGGAGTAACTATGATTCTTCGGTGGGAGTAACTATGATTCTTCGGTGGGAGTAACTATGATTCTTCGGTGGGAGTAACTATGATTCTTCGGTGGAAGTAACTATGATTCTTCGGTGGGAGTAACTATGATTCTTCGGTGGGAGTAACTATGATTCTTCGGTGGGAGTAACAATGATTCTTCGGTGGGAGTAACTATGAATCGTCGGTGGGAGTAACTATGATTCTTCGGTGGGAGTAACTATGATTCTTCGGTGGGAGTAACTATGATTATTCGGTGGGAGTAACTATGATTCTTCGGTGGGAGTAACTATGATTCTTCGGTTGGAGTAACTATGAATCTTCGGTGGGGGTAACTATGATTCTTCGGTGGGAGTAACTATGATTCTTCGGTGGGAGTAACTATGATTCTTCGGTGGGAGTAACAATGATTCTTCGGTGGGAGTAACTATGAATCGTCAGTGGGAGTAACTATTATTCTTCGGTGGGAGTAACTATGATTCTTCGGTGGGAGTAACTATGGTTCTTCGGTTGGAGTAACTATGATTCTTCGGTGGGAGTAACTATGATTCTTCGGTGGGAGTAACTATGATTCTTCGGTGGGAGTAACTATGACTCTTCGGTTTGAGTAACTATGATTCTTCGGTGGGAGTAACAATGATTCTTCGGTGGGAGTAACTATGATTCTTCGGTGGGAGTAACTATGACTCTTCGGTTTGAGTAACTATGATTCTTCGGTGGGAGTAACAATGATTCTTCGGTGGGAGTAACTATGAATCGTCGGTGGGAGTAACTATGATTCTTCGGTGGGAGTAACTATGATTCTTCTGTGGGAGAAACTATGATTCTTCGGTTGGAGTAACTATGATTCTTCGGTTGGAGTAACTATGATTCTTCGGTGGGAGTAACTATGATTCTTCGGTGGGAGTAACTATGATTCTTCGGTGGGAGTAACTATGATTCTTCGGTGGGAGTAACTATGAATCGTCGGTGGGAGTAACTATGATTCTTCGGTGGGAGTAACTATGATTCTTCGGTGGGAGTAACTATGATTCTTCGGTGGGAGTAACTATGATTCTTCGGTGGGAGTAACTATGATTCTTCGGTGGGAGTAACCATGATTCTTCGGTGGGAGTAACTATGATTCTTCGGTGGGAATAACTATGATTCTTCGGTGGGAGGAACTATGATTCTTCGGTGGGAGTAACTATGATTCTTCGGTGGGAGTAACTATGATTCTTCGGTGGGAGTAACTATGATTCTTCGGTGGGAGTAACTATGATTCTTCGGTGGGAGTGACTATAATTCTTCGGTGGGAGTAACTATGATTCTTCGGTGGGATTAACTATGATTCTTCGGTGGGAGTAACTATGATTCTTCGGTGGGAGTAACTATGATTCTTCGGTGGGAGTAACTATGATTCTTCGGTGGGAGTAACTATGATTCTTCGGTGGGAGTAACAATGATTCTTCCGTGGGAGTAACTAAGATTCTTCCGTAGGAGTAACTATGGTTCTTCGGTTGGAGTAACTATGATTCTTCGGTGGGAGTAACTATGATTCTTCGGTGGGAGTAACTATGATTCTTCGGTGGGAGTAACTATGATTCTTCGGTGGGAGTAACTATGATTCTTCGGTGGGAGTAACCATGATTCTTCGGTGGGAGTAACCATGATTCTTCGGTGGGAGTAACTATGATTCTTCGGTGGGAGTAACTATGATTCTTCGGTGGGAGTAACTATGATTCTTCGGTGGGATTAACTATGATTCTTCGGTGGGAGTAACTATGATTCTTCGGTGGGAGTAACTATGGTTCTTCGGTTGGAGTAACTATGATTCTTCGGTGGGAGTAACTATGATTCTTCGGTGGGAGTAACTATGATTCTTCGGTGGGAGTAACTATGATTCTTCGGTGGGAGTAACTATGATTCTTCGGTGGGAGTAACTATGATTCTTCGGTGGGAGTAACTATGATTTTTCGTTGGGAGTAACTATGATTCTTCGGTGGGAGTAACCATGATTCTTCGGTGGGAGTAACTATGACTCTTCGGTTTGAGTAACTATGATTCTTCGGTGGGAGTAACAATGATTCTTCGGTGGGAGTAACTATGAATCGTCGGTGGGAGTAACTATGATTCTTCGGTGGGAGTAACTATGATTCTTCTGTGGGAGAAACTATGATTCTTCGGTTGGAGTAACTATGATTCTTCGGTTGGAGTAACTATGATTCTTCGGTGGGAGTAACTATGATTCTTCGGTGGGAGTAACTATGATTCTTCGGTGGGAGTAACTATGATTCTTCGGTGGGAGTAACTATGATTCTTCGGTGGGAGTAACAATGATTCTTCGGTGGGAGTAACTATGAATCGTCGGTGGGAGTAACTATGATTCTTCGGTGGGAGTAACTATGATTCTTCTGTGGGAGAAACTATGATTCTTCGGTTGGAGTAACTATGATTCTTCGGTTGGAGTAACTATGATTCTTCGGTGGGAGTAACTATGATTCTTCGGTGGGGTATCATATGACGCGAAATTTCCTCAGAATTACGGTTCCATATTCGCTTTTGCCGGATCTCTTCAATTAAGCGAGAAAAATGCAAATTTGTCTGGGGGGAAGTAACTATGACTATGTACTTCAAAGGACGATTCTCGATAAACCAAGGTAGTTATCGAAGAGGTGAAAGCGGATTTGACTTCTGCGGCCCGAAATCTACAAGAAAATGTATTAAGTGAAATTTCGAAAATTTTGTTGAAAATTGGTAGAAAATTGAGGTCATTTTGCATATTTTTGAACATTTCAAAGGACGATTCTGGGAAAACCATTGGAGTTATCGAAGAAATGAAAACGGATATGACTACTGTGGCGAAAAAGGACGAAAAAGGATACTAAGAACGAAAAAGGACGAAGATGGACGAAAGAGGACGAAAAAAGTCGAAAAAGGACATAAAACGGCGAAAAAGGACGAAGAAGGACGAAAAAGGATAAAAGGGAGGAAAAAGGACGGAAAAGAACGAAAAAGAAACCAAAAACGAAGGGAAGGGCAAAAAGGGTAAAGAGAATTTTGGAGGGGAGTTACTATGATCCTTCGGTGGGAGTAACTATGATTCTTCGGTGGGAGTATCTATGATTCTTCGGTGGGAGTAACTATGATTCTTCGGTGGGAGTAACTATGATTCTTCGGTGGGAGTAACTATGATTCTTCGGTGGGAGTAACTATGATTCTTCGGTGGGAGTAACTATGATTCTTCGGTGGGAGTAACTATGATTCTTCGGTGGGAGTAACTATGATTCTTCGGTGGGAGTAACTATGATTCTTCGGTGGGAGTAACTATGATTCTTCGGTGGGAGTAACTATGAATCGTCGGTGGGAGTAACTATGATCCTTCGGTGGGAGTAACTATGATTCTTCGGTGGGAGTAACTATGATTCTTCGGTGGGAGTAACTATGATTCTTCGGTGGGAGTAACTAAGATTCTTCCGTGGGAGTAACTATGATTCTTCGGTTGGAGTAAATATGATTCTTCGGTTGGAGTAACTATGATTCTTCGGTGGGAGTAACTATGATTCTTCGGTGGGAGTAACTATGATTCTTCGGTGGGAGTAACTATGATTCTTCGGTGGAAGTAACTATGATTCTTCGGTGGGAGTAACTATGATTCTTCGGTGGGAGTAACAATGATTCTTCGGTGGGAGTAACAATGATTCTTCGGTGGGAGTAACTATGAATCGTCGGTGGGAGTAACTATGATTCTTCGGTGGGAGTAACTATGATTCTTCGGTGGGAGTAACTATGATTATTCGGTGGGAGTAACTATGATTCTTCGGTGGGAGTAACTATGATTCTTCGGTTGGAGTAACTATGATTCTTCGGTGGGAGTAACTATGATTCTTCGGTGGGAGTAACTATGATTCTTCGGTGGGAGTAACTATGATTCTTCGGTGGGAGTAACAATGATTCTTCGGTGGGCGTAACTATGAATCATCGGTGGGAGTAACTATTATTCTTCGGAGGGAGTAACTATGATTCTTCGGTGGGAGTAACTATGATTCTTCGGTTGGAGTAACTATGATTCTTCGGTGGGGGTAACTATGATTCTTCGATGGGAGTAACTATGATTCTTCGGTGGGAGTAACTATGATTGTTCGGTGGGAGTAACTATGATTCTTCGGTGGGAGTAACTATGATTCTTCGGTGGGAGTAACTATGATTCTTCGGTGGGAGTAACTATGAATCGTCGGTGGGAGTAACCATGATCCTTCGGTGGGAGTAACTATGATTCTTCGGTGGGAGTAACTATGATTCTTCGGTGGGAGTAACTATGATTCTTCGGTGGGAGTAACTAAGATTCTTCCGTGGGAGTAACTATGATTCTTCGGTGGGAGTAACTATGATTCTTCGGTGGGAGTAACTAAGATTCTTACGTGGGAGTAACTATGATTCTTCGGTTGGAGTAAATATGATTCTTCGGTTGGAGTAACTATGATTCTTCGGTGGGAGTAACTATGATTCTTCGGTGGGAGTAACTATGATTCTTCGGTGGGAGTAACTATGATTCTTCGGTGGAAGTAACTATGATTCTTCGGTGGGAGTAACTATGATTCTTCGGTGGGAGTAACTATGATTCTTCGGTGGGAGTAACAATGATTCTTCGGTGGGAGTAACTATGAATCGTCGGTGGGAGTAACTATGATTCTTCGGTGGGAGTAACTATGATTCTTCGGTGGGAGTAACTATGATTATTCGGTGGGAGTAACTATGATTCTTCGGTGGGAGTAACTATGATTCTTCGGTTGGAGTAACTATGAATCTTCGGTGGGGGTAACTATGATTCTTCGGTGGGAGTAACTATGATTCTTCGGTGGGAGTAACTATGATTCTTCGGTGGGAGTAACAATGATTCTTCGGTGGGAGTAACTATGAATCGTCAGTGGGAGTAACTATTATTCTTCGGTGGGAGTAACTATGATTCTTCGGTGGGAGTAACTATGGTTCTTCGGTTGGAGTAACTATGATTCTTCGGTGGGAGTAACTATGATTCTTCTGTGGGAGAAACTATGATTCTTCGGTTGGAGTAACTATGATTCTTCGGTTGGAGTAACTATGATTCTTCGGTGGGAGTAACTATGATTCTTCGGTGGGAGTAACTATGATTCTTCGGTGGGAGTAACTATGATTCTTCGGTGGGAGTAACTATGATTCTTCGGTGGGAGTAACAATGATTCTTCCGTGGGAGTAACTATGATTCTTCCGTAGGAGTAACTATGGTTCTTCGGTTGGAGTAACTATGATTCTTCGGTGGGAGTAACTATGATTCTTCGGTGGGAGTAACTATGATTCTTCGGTGGGAGTAACTATGATTCTTCGGTGGGAGTAACAATGATTCTTCGGTGGGAGTAACTATGAATCGTCGGTGGGAGTAACTATGATTCTTCGGTGGGAGTAACTATGATTCTTCTGTGGGAGAAACTATGATTCTTCTGTGGGAGAAACTATGATTCTTCGGTGGGAGTAACTATGATTCTTCGGTGGGAGTAACTATGATTCTTCGGTGGGAGTAACTATGATTCTTCGGTGGGAGTAACTATGATTCTTCGGTGGGAGTAACGATGATTCTTCGGTGGGAGTAACCATGATTCTTCGGTGGGAGTAACTATGATTCTTCGGTGGGAGTAACTATGATTCTTCGGTGGGAGTAACTATGATTCTTCGGTGGGAGTAACCATGATTCTTCGGTGGGAGTAACTATGATTCTTCGGTGGGAGTAACTATGATTCTTCGGTGGGAGTAACTATGATTCTTCGGTGGGAGTAACTATGATTCTTCGGTGGGAGTAACGATGATTCTTCGGTGGGAGTAACTATGATTCTTCGGTGGGAGTAACTATGATTCTTCGGTGGGGTATCATATGACGCGGAATTTCCTCAGGATTACGATTCCATATTCGCTTTTGCCGGATCTCTTCAATTAAGCGAGAAAAATGCAAATTTGTCTGGGGGGAAGTAACTATGACTATGTACTTCAAAGGACGATTCTCGATAAACCAAGGTAGTTATCGAAAAGGTAAAAGCGGATTTGACTTCTGCGGCCCGAAATCTACAAGAAAATGTATTAAGTGAATTTTCGAAAATTTTGTTGAAAATTGGTAGAAAATTGAGGTCATTTTGCATATTTTTGAACATTTCAAAGGACGATTCTGGGAAAACCATTGGAGTTATCGAAGAAATGAAAACGGATATGGCTTCTGCGGCCCGAAATGTGCAAGAAAATATATTAAGTGAAATTTCGAAAATTTTGTTAAAAATTGATGGGAAATTGAGGTCATTTTGCATATTTTTGAATAATTCAAAGGACAATTCTGGGAAAACCATTGAAGTTATCGAAGAAATGAAAACGGATATGACAACTGTGGCGAAAAAGGACGAAAAAAGATACTAAGAACGAAAAAGGACGAAGATGGACGAAAGAGGACGAAAAAAGTCGAAAAAGGACATAAAACGGCGAGAAAGGACGAAGAAGGACGAAAAAGGATAAAAGGGACGAAAAAGGACGGAAAAGAACGAAAAAGAAACCAAAAATGAAGAGAAGGGCAAAAAGGGTAAAGAGAATTTTGGAGGGGAGTAACTATGATTCTTCCGCGGGAGTAACTATGATTCTTCCGTGGGAGTAACTATGATTCTTCGGTGGGAGTAACTATGATTCTTCGGTGGGAGTAACTATGATTCTTCGGTGGGAGTAACGATGATTCTTCGGTGGGAGTAACTATGATTCTTCGGTGGGAGTAACCATGATTCTTCGGTGGGAGTAACTATGATTCTTCGGTGGGAGTAACTATGATTCTTCGGTGGGAGTAACTATGATTCTTCGGTGGGAGTAACTATGATTCTTCGGTGGGAGTAACTATGATTCTTCGGTGGGAGTAACTATGATTCTTCGGTGGGAGTAACTATGATTCTTCGGTGGGAGTAACTATGATTCTTCGGTGGGAATAAATATGATTCTTCGGTGGGAGTAAATATGATTCTTCGGTGGGAGTAACTATGATTCTTCTGTTGGAGTAACTATGATTCTTCTGTTGGAGTAACTATGATTCTTCTGTTGGAGTAACTATGATTCTTCGGTGGGAGTAACTTTGATTCTTCGGTGGGAGTAACTATGATTCTTCGGTGGGAGTAACTATGATTCTTCGGTGGGAGTAACTATGATTCTTCGGTGGGAGTAACTATGATTCTTCGGTGGGAGTAACTATGATTCTTCGGTGGGAGTAACTATGATTCTTCGGTGGGAGTAACCATGATTCTTCGGTGGGAGTAACTATGATTCTTCGGTGGGATTAACTATGATCCTTCGGTGGGAGTAACTATGATTCTTCGGTGGGAGTAACTATGATTCTTCGGTGGGAGTAACTATGATTCTTCGGTGGGAGTAACTATGATTCTTCGGTGGGAGTAAAAATGATTCTTCCGTGGGAGTAACTATGATTCTTCCGTAGGAGTAACTATGGTTCTTCGGTTGGAGTAACTATGATTCTTCGGTGGGAGTAACTATGATTCTTCGGTGGGAGTAACTATGATTCTTCGGTGGGAGTAACTATGATTCTTCGGTGGGAGTAACTATGATTCTTCGGTGGGAGTAACTATGATTCTTCGGTGGGAGTAACCATGATTCTTCGGTGGGAGTAACTATGATTCTTCGGTGGGAATAACTATGATTCTTCGGTGGGAGGAACTATGATTCTTCGGTGGGAGTAACTATGATTCTTCGGTGGGAGTAACTATGATTCTTCGGTGGGAGTAACTATGATTCTTCGGTGGGAGTAACTATGATTCTTCGGTGGGAGTGACTATAATTCTTCGGTGGGAGTAACTATGATTCTTCGGTGGGATTAACTATGATTCTTCGGTGGGAGTAACTATGATTCTTCGGTGGGAGTAACTATGATTCTTCGGTGGGAGTAACTATGATTCTTCGGTGGGAGTAACTATGATTCTTCGGTGGGAGTAACAATGATTCTTCCGTGGGAGTAACTAAGATTCTTCCGTAGGAGTAACTATGGTTCTTCGGTTGGAGTAACTATGATTCTTCGGTGGGAGTAACTATGATTCTTCGGTGGGAGTAACTATGATTCTTCGGTGGGAGTAACTATGATTCTTCGGTGGGAGTAACTATGATTCTTCGGTGGGAGTAACCATGATTCTTCGGTGGGAGTAACCATGATTCTTCGGTGGGAGTAACTATGATTCTTCGGTGGGAGTAACTATGATTCTTCGGTGGGAGTAACTATGATTCTTCGGTGGGATTAACTATGATTCTTCGGTGGGAGTAACTATGATTCTTCGGTGGGAGTAACTATGGTTCTTCGGTTGGAGTAACTATGATTCTTCGGTGGGAGTAACTATGATTCTTCGGTGGGAGTAACTATGATTCTTCGGTGGGAGTAACTATGATTCTTCGGTGGGAGTAACTATGATTCTTCGGTGGGAGTAACTATGATTCTTCGGTGGGAGTAACTATGATTTTTCGTTGGGAGTAACTATGATTCTTCGGTGGGAGTAACCATGATTCTTCGGTGGGAGTAACTATGATTCTTCGGTGGGAGTAACTATGATTCTTCTGTGGGAGAAACTATGATTCTTCGGTGGGAGTAAGTATGATTCTTCGGTGGGAGTAACTATGATTCTTCAGTGGGAGTAACTATGATTCTTCGGTGGGAGTGACTATGATTCTTCAGTGGGAGTGACTATGATTCTTCGGTGGGAGTAACTATGATTCTTCGGTGGGAGTAACTATGATTCTTCAGTGGGAGTAACTATGATTCTTCGGTGGGAGTGACTATGATTCTTCAGTGGGAGTGACTATGATTCTTCGGTGGGAGTGACTATGATTCTTCGGTGGGAGTAACTATGATTCTTCAGTGGGGGTAACTATGATTCTTCGGTGGGAGTGACTATGATTCTTCGGTGGGAGTAACTATGATTCTTCGGTGAGAGTAACTATGATTCTTCGGTGGGAGTAACTATGATTCTTCGGTGGGAGTAACTATGATTCTTCGGTGTGAGTAACTATGACTCTTCGGTGGGAGTAACTATGATTCTTCGGTGGGAGTAACTATGATTCTTCGGTGGGAGTAACTATGATTCTTCGGTGGGAGTAACTATGATCCTTCGGTGGGAGTAACTATGATTTTTCGGTGGGAGTAACTATGATTCTTCGGAGGGAGTAACTGTGATTCTTCGGTGGGAGTAACTATGATTCTTCGGTGGGAGTAACTATGATTCTTCGGTGGGAGTAACTATGATTCTTCGGTGGGAGTAACTATGATTCTTCGGTGGGGTATCATATGACGCGGAATTTCCTCAGGATTACGATTCCATATTCGCTTTTGCCGGATCTCTTCAATTAAGCGAGAAAAATGCAAATTTGTCTGGGGGGAAGTAACTATGACTATGTACTTCAATGGACGATTCTCGATAAACCAAGGTAGTTATCGAAGAGGTGAAAGCGGATTTGACTTCTGCGGCCCGAAATCTACAAGAAAATGTATTAAGTGAAATTTCGAAAATTTTGTTGAAAATTGGTAGAAAATTGAGGTCATTTTGCATATTTTTGAACATTTCAAAGGACGATTCTGGGAAAACCATTGGAGTTATCGAAGAAATGAAAACGGATATGACGACTGTGGCGAAAAAGGACGAAAAAGGATACTAAGAACGAAAAAGGACGAAGATGGACGAAATTGGACGAAAAAAGTCGAAAAAGGACATAAAACGGCGAGAAAGGACGAAGAAGGACGAGAAAGGATAAAAGGGACGAAAAAGGACGGAAAAGAACGAAAAAGAAACCAAAAATGAAGAGAAGGGCAAAAAGGGTAAAGAGAATTTTGGAGGGGAGTAACTATGATTCTTCGGTGGGAATAACTATGATTCTTCGGTGGGAGTAACTATGATTCTTCGGTGGGAGTAACTATGATTCTTCGGTGGGAGTAACTATGATTCTTCGGTGGGAGTAACTATGATTCTTCGGTGGGAGTAACTATGATTCTTCGGTGGGAGTAACTATGATTCTTCGGTGGGAGTAACTATGATTCTTCGGTGGGAGTAACTATGATTCTTCGGTGGGAGTAACTATGATTCTTCGGTGGGAGTAACTATGATTCTTCGGTGGGAGTAACTATGATTCTTCGGTGGGAGTAACTATGATTCTTCGGTGGGAGTAACTATGATTCTTCGGTGGGAGTAACTATGATTCTTCGGTGGGAGTAACTGTGATTCGTCGGTGGGAGTAACTATGATTCTTCGGTGGGAGTAACTATGATTCTTCGGTGGGAGTAACTATGATTCTTCGGTGGGAGTAACCATGATTCTTCCGTGGGAGTAACTATGATACTTCGGTGGGAGCAACAGTGATTCTTCGGTTGGAGTAACAATGATTCTTCGGTGGGAGTAACTATGATTCTTCGGTGGGAGTGACTATGATTCTTCGGTGGGAGTAACTATGATTCTTCGGTGGGGTATCATATGACGCGGAATTTCCTCAGGATTACGATTCCATATTCGCTTTTGCCGGATCTCTTCAATTAAGCGAGAAAAATGCAAATTTGTCTGGGGGGAAGTAACTATGACTATGTACTTCAAAGGACGATTCTCGATAAACCAAAGTAGTTATCGAAGAGGTGAAAGCGGATTTGACTTCTGCGGCCCGAAATCTACAAGAAAATATATTAAGTGAAATTTCGAAAATTTTCTTGAAAATTGGTAGAAAATTGAGGTCATTTTGCATATTTTTGAACATTTGAAAGGACGATTCTGGGAAAACCATTGAAGTTATCGAAGAAATGAAAACGGATATGGCTTCTGCGGCCCGAAATGTGCAAGAAAATCTATTAAGTGAAATTTCGAAAATTTTGTTAAAAATTGATGGGAAATTGAGGTCATTTTGCATATTTTTGAATAATTCAAAGGACAATTCTGGGAACACCATTGAAGTTATCGAAGAAATGAAAACGGATATGACTACTGTGGCGAAAAAGGACGAAAAAGGATACTGAGAACGAAAAAGGACGAAGATGGACGAAAGAGGACGAAAAAAGTCGAAAGAGGACATAAAACGGCGAGAAAGGACGAAGAAGGACGAAAAAGGATAAAAGGGACGAAAAAGGACGGAAAAGAACGAAAAAGAAACCAAAAATGAAGAGAAGGGCAAAAAGGGTAAAGAGAATTTTGGAGGGGAGTAACTATGATTCTTCCGTGGGAGTAACTATGATTCTTCGGTGGGAGTAACTATGATTCTTCGGTGGGAGTAACTATGATTCTTCGGTGGGAGTAACTATGATTCTTCGGTGGGAGTAACTATGATTCTTCGGTGGGAGTAACAATGATTCTTCCGTGGGAGTAACTATGATTCTTCCGTAGGAGTAACTATGGTTCTTCGTTTGGAGTAACTATGATTCTTCGGTGGGAGTAACTATGATTCTTCGGTGGGAGTAACTATGATTCTTCGGTGGGAGTAACTATGATTCTTCGGTGGGAGTAACTATGATTCTTCGGTGGGAGTAACTATGACTCTTCGGTGGGAGTAACTATGATTCTTCGGTGGGAGTAACTATGATTCTTCCGTGGGAGTAACTATGATTCTTCGGTTGGAGTAACTATGATTCTTCGGTTGGAGTAACTATGATTCTTCGGTGGGAGTAACTATGATTCTTCGGTGGGAGTAACTATGATTCTTCGGTGGGAGTAACTATGATTCTTCGGTGGGAGTAACTATGATTCTTCGGTGGGAGTAACAATGATTCTTCCGTGGGAGTAACTATGATTCTTATGTAGGAGTAACTATGGTTCTTCGGTTGGAGTAACTATGATTCTTCGGTGGGAGTAACTATGATTCTTCGGTGGGAGTAACTATGATTCTTCGGTGGGAGTAACTATGATTCTTCGGTGGGAGTAACTATGATTCTTCGGTGGGAGTAACTATGATTCTTCGGTGGGAGTAACCATGATTCTTCGGTGGGAGTAACTATGATTCTTCGGTGGGAGTAACTATGACTCTTCGGTGGGAGTAACTATGATTCTTCGTTGGGAGTAACTATGATTCTTCGGTGGGAGTAACTATGATTCTTCGGTGGGAGTAACTATGATTCTTCGGTGGGAGTAACTATGATTCTTCGGTGGGAGTAACTATGATTTTTCGGTGGGAGTAAATATGATTCTTCCGTGGGAGTAACTATGATTCTTCGGTGGGAGTAACTATGATTCTTCTGTTGGAGTAACTACGATTCTTCGGTGGGAGTAACTATGATTCTTCGGTGGGAGTAACTATGATTCTTCCGTAGGAGTAACTATGGTTCTTCGGTTGGAGTAACTATGATTCTTCGGTGGGAGTAACTATGATTCTTCGGTGGGAGTAACTATGATTCTTCGGTGGGAGTAACTATGATTCTTCGGTGGGAGTAACTATGATTCTTCCGTAGGAGTAACTATGGTTCTTCGGTGGGAGTAACTATGATTCTTCGGTGGGAGTAACTATGATTCTTCGGTGGGAGTAACTATGATTCTTCGGTGGGAGTAACTATGATTCTTCGGTGGGAGTAACTATGATTCTTCGGTGGGAGTAACTATGATTCTTCGGTGGGAGTAACTATGATTCTTCGGTGGGAGTAACTATGATTCTTCGGTGGGAGTAACTATGATTCTTCGGTGGGAGTAACTATGATTCTTAGGTGGGAGTAACCATGATTCTTCGGTGGGAGTAACTATGATTCTTCGGTGGGAGTAACCATGATTCTTCGGTTGGAGTAACTATGATTCTTCGGTTGGAGTAACTATGATTCTTCGGTGGGAGTAACTATGATTCTTCGGTGGGAGTAACTATGATTCTTCGGTGGGAGTAACTATGATTCTTCTGTGGGAGAAACTATGATTCTTCGGTGGGAGTAACTATGATTCTTCGGTGGGAGTAACTATGATTCTTCGGTGGGAGTAACTATGATTCTTCTGTGGGAGAAACTATGATTCTTCGGTTGGAGTAACTATGATTCTTCGGTTGGAGTAACTATGATTCTTCGGTGGGAGTAACTATGATTCTTCGGTGGGAGTAACTATGATTCTTCGGTGGGAGTAACTATGATTCTTCGGTGGGAGTAACTATGATTCTTCGGTGGGAGTAACAATGATTCTTCCGTGGGAGTAACTATGATTCTTCCGTAGGAGTAACTATGGTTCTTCGGTTGGAGTAACTATGATTCTTCGGTGGGAGTAACTATGATTCTTCGGTGGGAGTAACTATGATTCTTCGGTGGGAGTAACCATGATTCTTCGGTTGGAGTAACTATGATTCTTCGGTTGGAGTAACTATGATTCTTCGGTGGGAGTAACTATGATTCTTCGGTGGGAGTAACTATGATTCTTCGGTGGGAGTAACTATGATTCTTCTGTGGGAGAAACTATGATTCTTCGGTGGGAGTAACTATGATTCTTCGGTGGGAGTAACTATGATTCTTCGGTGGGAGTAACTATGATTCTTCGGTGGGAGTAACTATGATTCTTCGGTGGGAGTAACTATGATTCTTCGGTGGGAGTAACTATGATTCTTCGGTGGGAGTAACTATGATTCTTCGGTGGGAGTAACTATGATTCTTCGGTGGGAGTAACTATGATTCTTCGGTGGGAGTAACCATGATTCTTCGGTGGGAGTAACTATGATTCTTCGGTGGGAGTAACTATGATTCTTCGGTGGGAGTAACTATGATTCTTCGGTGGGAGTAACTATGATTCTTCGGTGGGAGTAACGATGATTCTTCGGTGGGAGTAACTATGATTCTTCGGTGGGAGTAACTATGATTCTTCGGTGGGGTATCATATGACGCGGAATTTCCTCAGGATTACGATTCCATATTCGCTTTTGCCGGATCTCTTCAATTAAGCGAGAAAAATGCAAATTTGTCTGGGGGGAAGTAACTATGACTATGTACTTCAAAGGACGATTCTCGATAAACCAAGGTAGTTATCGAAAAGGTAAAAGCGGATTTGACTTCTGCGGCCCGAAATCTACAAGAAAATGTATTAAGTGAATTTTCGAAAATTTTGTTGAAAATTGGTAGAAAATTGAGGTCATTTTGCATATTTTTGAACATTTCAAAGGACGATTCTGGGAAAACCATTGGAGTTATCGAAGAAATGAAAACGGATATGGCTTCTGCGGCCCGAAATGTGCAAGAAAATATATTAAGTGAAATTTCGAAAATTTTGTTAAAAATTGATGGGAAATTGAGGTCATTTTGCATATTTTTGAATAATTCAAAGGACAATTCTGGGAAAACCATTGAAGTTATCGAAGAAATGAAAACGGATATGACAACTGTGGCGAAAAAGGACGAAAAAAGATACTAAGAACGAAAAAGGACGAAGATGGACGAAAGAGGACGAAAAAAGTCGAAAAAGGACATAAAACGGCGAGAAAGGACGAAGAAGGACGAAAAAGGATAAAAGGGACGAAAAAGGACGGAAAAGAACGAAAAAGAAACCAAAAATGAAGAGAAGGGCAAAAAGGGTAAAGAGAATTTTGGAAGGGAGTAACTATGATTCTTCCGCGGGAGTAACTATGATTCTTCCGTGGGAGTAACTATGATTCTTCGGTGGGAGTAACTATGATTCTTCGGTGGGAGTAACTATGATTCTTCGGTGGGAGTAACGATGATTCTTCGGTGGGAGTAACTATGATTCTTCGGTGGGAGTAACCATGATTCTTCGGTGGGAGTAACTATGATTCTTCGGTGGGAGTAACTATGATTCTTCGGTGGGAGTAACTATGATTCTTCGGTGGGAGTAACTATGATTCTTCGGTGGGAGTAACTATGATTCTTCGGTGGGAGTAACTATGATTCTTCGGTGGGAGTAACTATGATTCTTCGGTGGGAGTAACTATGATTCTTCGGTGGGAATAAATATGATTCTTCGGTGGGAGTAAATATGATTCTTCGGTGGGAGTAACTATGATTCTTCTGTTGGAGTAACTATGATTTTTCTGTTGGAGTAACTATGATTCTTCTGTTGGAGTAACTATGATTCTTCGGTGGGAGTAACTTTGATTCTTCGGTGGGAGTAACTATGATTCTTCGGTGGGAGTAACTATGATTCTTCGGTGGGAGTAACTATGATTCTTCGGTGGGAGTAACTATGATTCTTCGGTGGGAGTAACTATGATTCTTCGGTGGGAGTAACTATGATTCTTCGGTGGGAGTAACCATGATTCTTCGGTGGGAGTAACTATGATTCTTCGGTGGGATTAACTATGATCCTTCGGTGGGAGTAACTATGATTCTTCGGTGGGAGTAACTATGATTCTTCGGTGGGAGTAACTATGATTCTTCGGTGGGAGTAACTATGATTCTTCGGTGGGAGTAAAAATGATTCTTCCGTGGGAGTAACTATGATTCTTCCGTAGGAGTAACTATGGTTCTTCGGTTGGAGTAACTATGATTCTTCGGTGGGAGTAACTATGATTCTTCGGTGGGAGTAACTATGATTCTTCGGTGGGAGTAACTATGATTCTTCGGTGGGAGTAACTATGATTCTTCGGTGGGAGTAACTATGATTCTTCGGTGGGAGTAACCATGATTCTTCGGTGGGAGTAACTATGATTCTTCGGTGGGAATAACTATGATTCTTCGGTGGGAGGAACTATGATTCTTCGGTGGGAGTAACTATGATTCTTCGGTGGGAGTAACTATGATTCTTCGGTGGGAGTAACTATGATTCTTCGGTGGGAGTAACTATGATTCTTCGGTGGGAGTGACTATAATTCTTCGGTGGGAGTAACTATGATTCTTCGGTGGGATTAACTATGATTCTTCGGTGGGAGTAACTATGATTCTTCGGTGGGAGTAACTATGATTCTTCGGTGGGAGTAACTATGATTCTTCGGTGGGAGTAACTATGATTCTTCGGTGGGAGTAACAATGATTCTTCCGTGGGAGTAACTAAGATTCTTCCGTAGGAGTAACTATGGTTCTTCGGTTGGAGTAACTATGATTCTTCGGTGGGAGTAACTATGATTCTTCGGTGGGAGTAACTATGATTCTTCGGTGGGAGTAACTATGATTCTTCGGTGGGAGTAACTATGATTCTTCGGTGGGAGTAACCATGATTCTTCGGTGGGAGTAACCATGATTCTTCGGTGGGAGTAACTATGATTCTTCGGTGGGAGTAACTATGATTCTTCGGTGGGAGTAACTATGATTCTTCGGTGGGATTAACTATGATTCTTCGGTGGGAGTAACTATGATTCTTCGGTGGGAGTAACTATGGTTCTTCGGTTGGAGTAACTATGATTCTTCGGTGGGAGTAACTATGATTCTTCGGTGGGAGTAACTATGATTCTTCGGTGGGAGTAACTATGATTCTTCGGTGGGAGTAACTATGATTCTTCGGTGGGAGTAACTATGATTCTTCGGTGGGAGTAACTATGATTTTTCGTTGGGAGTAACTATGATTCTTCGGTGGGAGTAACCATGATTCTTCGGTGGGAGTAACTATGATTCTTCGGTGGGAGTAACTATGATTCTTCTGTGGGAGAAACTATGATTCTTCGGTGGGAGTAACCATGATTCTTCGGTGGGAGTAACTATGATTCTTCGGTAGGAGCAACTATGATTCTTCGGTGGGAGTAACTATGATTCTTCGGTAGGAGCAACTATGATTCTTCGGTGGGAGTAACTATGATTCTTCGGTGGGAGTAACTATGATTCTTCGGTGGGAGTAACTATGATTCTTCGGTGGGAGTAACGATGATTCTTCGGTGGGAGTAAATATGATTCTTCGGTGGGAGTAACTATGATTCTTCGGTGGGAGTAACTATGATTCTTCGGTGGGAGTAACCATGATTCTTCGGTGGGAGTAAGTATGATTCTTCGGTGGGAGTAACTATGATTCTTCGGTGGGAGTAACTATGATTCTTCGGTGGGAGTAACTATGATTCTTCGGTGGGAGTAACTATGATTCTTCGGTGGGGGTAACTGTGATTCTTCGGTGGGAGTAACTATGATTCTTCGGTGGGAGTAACCATGATTCTTCGGTGGGAGTAACTATGATTCTTCGGTGGGAGTAACTATGATTCTTCTGTGGGAGAAGCTATGATTCTTCGGTGGGAGTAACCATGATTCTTCGGTGGGAGTAACTATGATTCTTCGGTGAGAGTAACTATGATTCTTCGGTGGGAGTAACTATGATTTTTCGTTGGGAGTAACTATGACTCTTCGGTGGGAGCAACTATGATTCTTCGGTGGGAGTAACTATGATTCCTCGGTGGGAGTAACTATGATTCTTCGGTGGGAGTAACTATGATTCTTCGGTGGGAGTAACTATGATTCTTCGGTGGGAGTAACTATGATTCTTCGGTGGGAGTAACTATGATTCTTCGGTGGGAGTAATTATGATTCTTCGGTGGGAGTAACTATGATTCTTCGGTGGGAGTAACTATGATTCTTCGGTGGGAGTAACTATGATTCTTCGGTGGGAGTAACTATGATTCTTCGGTGGGAGTAACTATGATTCTTCGGTGTGAGTAACTATGATTCTTCGGTGGGAGTAACTATGATTCTTCGGTGGGAGTACCCATGATTCTTCGGTGGGAGTAACTATGATTCTCCGGTGGGAGTAACTATGATTCTTCGGTGGGAGTAACTATGATTCTTCGGTGGGAGTAACTATGATTCTTCGGTGGGAGTAACTATGATTCTTCAGTGGGAGTAACTATGATTCTTCGGTGGGAGTAACTATGATTCTTCGGTGGGAGTAACTATGATTCTTCGGTGGGAGTAACTATGATTCTTCGGTGGGAGCAACTATGATTCTTCGGTGGGAGTAACTATGATTCTTCGGTGGGAGTAACTATGATTCTTCGGTGGGAGTAACTATGATTCTTCGGTGGGAGTAACTATGATTCTTCGGTGGGAGTAACTATGATTCTTCGGTGGGAGTAACTATGATTCTTCGGTGGGAGTAACCATGATTCTTCGGTGGGAGTAACTATGATTCTTCGGTGGGAGTAACTATGATTCTTCTGTGGGAGAAACTATGATTCTTCGGTGGGAGTAACTATGATTCTTCGGTGGGAGTAACTATGATTCTTCGGTGGGAGTAACTATGATTCTTCGGTGGGAGTAACTATGATTCTTCGGTGGGAGTAACGATGATTCTTCGGTGGGAGTAACTATGATTCTTCGGTGGGAGTAACTATGATTCTTCGGTGGGAGTAACTATGATTCTTCGGTGGGAGTAACTATGATTCTTCGGTGGGAGTAACCATGATTCTTCGGTGGGAGTAACTATGATTCTTCGGTGGGAGTAACTATGATTCTTCGGTGGGAGTAACTATGATTCTTCGGTGGGAGTAACTATGATTCTTCGGTGGGAGTAACTATGATTCTTCGGTGGGAGTAACTATGATTCTTCGGTGGGTGTAACTATGATTCTTCGGTGGGAGTAACCATGATTCTTCGGTGGGAGTAACTATGATTCTTCGGTGGGAGTAACTATGATTCTTCGGTGGGAGTAACTATGATTCTTCGGTGGGAGTAACTATGATTCTTCGGTGGGGTATCATATGACGCGGAATTTCCTCAGGATTACGATTCCATATTCGCTTTTGCCGGATCTCTTCAGTTAAGCGAGAAAAATGCAAATTTGTCTGGGGGGAAGTAACTATGACCATGTATTACAAAGGACGATTCTCGATAAACCAAGTTAGTTATCGAAGAGGTGAAAGCCGATTTGACTTCTGCGGCCCGAAATCTACAAGAAAATGTATTAAGTGAAATTTCGAATATTTTTTTGAAAATTGGTAGAAAATTGAGGTCATTTTGCATATTTTTGAACATTTCAAAGGACGATTCTGGGAAAACTATTGGAGTTATCGAAGAAATGAAAACGGATATGACGACTGTGGCGAAAAAGGACGAAAAAGGATACTAAGAACGAAAAAAGGCGAAGATGGACGAAAGAGGACGAAAAAGGATAAAAGGGACGAAAAAGGACGGAAAAGAACGAAAAAGAAACCAAAACTGAAGAGAAGGGCAAAAAGGGTAAAGAGAATTTTGGAGGGGAGTAACTATGATTCTTCGGTGGGAGTAACTATGATTCTTCGGTGGGAGTAACTATGATTCTTCGGTGGGAGTAACGATGATTCTTCGGTGGGAGTAACTATGATTCTTCGGTGGGAGTAACTATGATTCTTCGGTGGGAGTAACTATGATTCTTCGGTGGGAGTAACCATGATTCTTCGGTGGGAGTAACCATGATTCTTCGGTGGGAGTAACTATGATTCTTCGGTGGGAGTAACTATGATTCTTCTGTGGGAGAAACTATGATTCTTCGGTGGGAGTAACTATGATTCTTCGGTGGGAGTAACTATGATTCTTCGGTGGGAGTAACTATGATTCTTCGGTGGGAGTAACTATGATTCTTCGGTGGGAGTAACGATGATTCTTCGGTGGGAGTAACTATGATTCTTCGGTGGGAGGAACTATGATTCTTCGGTGGGAGTAATTATGATCCTTCGGTGGGAGTAACTATGATTCTTCGGTGGGAGTAACCATGATTCTTCGGTGGGAGTAACTATGATTCTTCGGTGGGAGTAACTATGATTCTTCGGTGGGAGTAACTATGATTCTTCGGTGGGAGTAACTATGATTCTTCGGTGGGAGTAACCATGATTCTTCGGTGGGAGTAACTATGATTCTTCGGTGGGAGTAACTATGATTCTTCGGTGGGAGTAACTATGATTCTTCGGTGGGGTATCATATGACGCGGAATTTCCTCAGGATTACGATTCCATATTCGCTTTTGCCGGATCTCTTCAGTTAAGCGAGAAAAATGCAAATTTGTCTGGGGGGAAGTAACTATGACCATCTATTTCAAAGGACGATTCTCGATAAACCAAGGTAGTTATCGAAGAGGTGAAAGCCGATTTGACTTCTGCGGCCCGAAATCTACAAGAAAATGTATTAAGTGAAATTTCGAAAATTTTGTTGAAAATTGGTAAAAAATTGAGGTCATTTTGCATATTTTTGAACATTTCAAAGGACGATTCTGGGAAAACCATTGGATTTATCGAAGAAATGAAAACGGATATGGCTTCTGCGGCCCGAAATGTGCAAGAAAATGTATTAAGTGAAATTTCGAAAATTTTGTTAAAATTTGATGGGAAATTGAGGTCATTTTGCATATTTTTGAATATTTCAAAGGACGATTCTGGGAAAACCATTGAAGTTATTGAAGAAATGAAAACGGATATGGCTTCTGCGGCCCGAAATGTGCAAGAAAATATATTAAGTGAAATTTCGAAAATTTTGTTAAAAATTGATGGGAAATTGAGGTCATTTTGCATATTTTTGAATATTTCAAAGGACGATTCTGGGAAAACCATTGAAGTTATCGAAGAAATGAAAACGGATATGACTACTGTGGCGAAAAAGGTCGAAAAAGGATACTAAGAACGGGAAAGGACGAAGATGGACGAAAGAGGACGAAAAAAGTCGAAAAAGGACATAAAACGGCGAAAAAGGACGAAGAAGGACGAAAAAGGATAAAAGTGACGAAAAAGGACGGAAAAGAACGAAAAAGAAACCAAAAATGAAGAGAAGGGCAAAAAGGGTAAAGAGAATTTTGGAGGGGAGTAACTATGATTCTTCGGTGGGAGTAACTATGATTCTTCGGTGGGAGTAACTATGATTCTTCGGTGGGAGTAACTATGATTCTTCAGTGGGAGTAACTATGATTCTTCGGTGGGAGTAACTATGATTCTTCGGTGGGAGTAACTATGATTCTTCGGTGGGAGTAACTATGATTCTTCGGTGGGAGCAACTATGATTCTTCGGTGGGAGCAACTATGATTCTTCGGTGGGAGTAACTATGATTCTTCGGTGGGAGTAACTATGATTCTTCGGTGGGAGTAACTATGATTCTTCGGTGGGAGTAATTATGATTCTTCGGTGGGAGTAACTATGATCCTTCGGTAGGAATAACTATGATTCTTCGGTTGGAGTAACTATGATTCTTCGGTGGGAGTAACTATGATTCTTCGGTGTAAGTAACTATGATCCTTCGGTGGGAGTAACTATGATCCTTCGGTGGGAGTAACTATGATTCTTCGGTGGGAGTTACTATGATTCTTCGGTGGGAGTAACTATGATTCTTCGGTGGGAGTAACTATGATTCTTCGGTGGGAGTAACTATGATTTTTCGGTGGGAGTAACAATGATTCTTCCGATGGGGTAACTATGATTCTTCCGTGGGAGTAACTATGGTTCTTCGGTTGGAGTAACTATGATTCTTCGGTGGGAGTAACTATGATTCTTCGGTGGGGTATCATATGACGCGGAATTTCCTCAGGAATACGATTCCATATTCGCTTTTGCCGGATCTCTTCAATTAAGCGAGAAAAATGCACATTTGTCTGGGGGGAAGTAACTATGACTATGTACTTCAAAGGACGATTCTCGATAAACCAAGGTAGTTATCGAAGAGGTGAAAGCGGATTTGAATTCTGCGGCCCGAAATCTACAAGAAAATGTATTAAGTGAAATTTCGAAAATTTTGTTGAAAATTGGTAGAAAATTGAGGTCATTCTGCATATTTTTGAACATTTCAAAGGACGATTCTGGGAAAACCATTGGAGTTATCGAAGAAATGAAAACGGATATGGCTTCTGCGGCCCGAAATGTGCAAGAAAATGTATTAAGTGAAATTTCGAAAATTTTGTTAAAAATTGATGGGAAATTGAGGTCATTTTGCATATTTTTGAATATTTCAAAGGACGATTCTGGGAAAACCATTGAAGTAATCGAAGAAATGAAAACGGATATGACTACTGTGGCGAAAAAGGACGAAAAAGAATAAAAGGGACGAAAAAGGACGGAAAAGAACGAAAAAGAAACCAAAAATGAAGAGAAGGGCAAAAAGGGTGAAGAGCATTTTGGAGGGGAGTAACTATGATTCTTCGGTGGGAGTAACTATGATTCTTCGGTGGGAGTAACTATGATTTTTCGGTGGGAGTAACTATGATTCCTCGGTGGGAGTAACTATGATTCCTCGGTGGGAGTAACTATGATTCTTCGGTGGGAATAACTATGATTCTTCGGTGGGAGTAACAATGATTCTTCGGTAGGAGTGACTATGATTCTTCGGTGGGAGTAACTATGATTCTTCGGTGGGAGTAACTATGATTCTTCGGTGGGAGTAACTATGAATCTTCGGTGGGAGTAACTATGATCCTTCGGTAGGAATAACTATGATTCTTCGGTGGGAGTAACTATGATTCTTCGGTGGGAGTAACTATGATTCTTCGGTGGGAGTAACTATGATTCTTCGGTGGGAGTAACTATGATCCTTCGGTGGGAGTAACTATGATTCTTCGGTGGGAGTTACTATGATTCTTCGGTGGGAGTAACTATGATTCTTCGGTGGGAGTAACTATGATTTTTCGGTGGGAGTAAAAATGATTCTTCCGATGGAGTAACTATGATTCTTCCGTGGGAGTAACTATGGTTCTTCGGTTGGAGTAACTATGATTCTTCGGTGGGAGTAACTATGATTCTTCGGTGGGGTATCATATGACGCGGAATTTCCTCAGGATTACGATTCCATATTCGCTTTTGCCGGATCTCTTCAATTAAGCGAGAAAAATGCAAATTTGTCTGGGGGGAAGTAACTATGACTATGTACTTCAAAGGACGATTCTCGATAAACCAAGGTAGTTATCGAAGCGGTGAAAGCGGATTTGAATTCTGCGGCCCGAAATCTACAAGAAAATGTATTAAGTGAAATTTCGAAAATTTTGTTGAAAATTTCTAGAAAATTGAGGTCATTCTGCATAATTTTGAACATTTCAAAGGACGATTCTGGGAAAACCATTGGAGTTATCGAAGAAATGAAAACGGATATGGCTTCTGCGGCCCGAAATGTGCAAGAAAATGTATTAAGTGAAATTTCGAAAATTTTGTTAAAAATTGATGGGAAATTGAGGTCATTTTGCATATTTTTGAATATTTCAAAGGACGATTCTGGGAAAACCATTGAAGTAATCGAAGAAATGAAAACGGATATGACTACTGTTTCGAAAAAGGACGAAAAAGGATAAAAGGGACGAAAAAGGACGGAAAAGAACGAAAAAGAAACCAAAAATGAAGAGAAGGGCAAAAAGGGTGAAGAGCATTTTGGAGGGGAGTAACTATGATTCTTCGGTGGGAGTAACTATGATTCTTCGGTGGGAGTAAATATGATTTTTCGGTGGGAGTAACTATGATTCTTCGGTGGGAGTAACTATGATTCTTCGGTGGGAGTAACTATGATTCTTCGGTGGGAGTAACTATGATTCTTCGGTGGGAGTAACTATGATTCTTCGGTGGGAGTAACTATGATTCTTCGGTGGGAGTAACAATGATTTTTCGGTAGGAGTGACTATGATTCTTCGGTGGGAGTAACTATGATTCTCCCGTGGGAGTAACTATGATTCTCTCGTGGGAGTAACTATGATTCTTCGGTGGGAGTAACTATGATTCTTCGGTGGGAGTAACTATGATTCTTCGGTGGGAGTAACTATGATTCTTCGGTGGGAGTAACTATGATTCTTCGGTGGGAGTAACTACGATTCTTCGGTGGGAGTAACTATGATTCTTCGGTGGGAGTAACTATGATTCTTCGGTGGGAGTAACTATGATTCTTCGGTGGGAGTAACTATGATTCTTCGGTGGGAATAACAATGATTCTTCGGTGGGAGTAACTATGATTCTTCGGTGGGAGTAACTATGATTCTTCGGTGGGAGTAACTATGATTCTTCGGTGGGAGTAACAATGATTTTTCGGTAGGAGTGACTATGATTCTTCGGTGGGAGTAACTATGATTCTCCCGTGGGAGTAACTATGATTCTCTCGTGGGAGTAACTATGATTCTTCGGTGGGAGTAACTATGATTCTTCGGTGGGAGTAACTATGATTCTTCGGTGGGAGTAACTATGATTCTTCGGTGGGAGTAACTATGATCCTTCGGTGGGAGTAACCATGATTCTTCGGTGGGAGTAACTATGATTCTTCGGTGGGAGTAACTATGATTCTTCGGTGGGAGTAACCATGATTCTTCGGTGGGAGTAACTATGATTCTTCGGTGGGAGTAACTATGATTCTTCGGTGGGAGTAACTATGATTCTTCGGTGGGAGTAACTATGATTCTTCGGTGGGAGTAACTATGACTCTTCGGTGGGAGTAACTATGATTCTTCGGTGGGAGTAACTATGATTCTTCCGTGGGAGTAACTATGATTCTTCGGTTGGAGTAACTATGATTCTTCGGTTGGAGTAACTATGATTCTTCGGTGGGAGTAACTATGATTCTTCGGTGGGAGTAACTATGATTCTTCGGTGGGAGTAACTATGATTCTTCGGTGGGAGTAACTATGATTCTTCGGTGGGAGTAACAATGATTCTTCCGTGGGAGTAACTATGATTCTTATGTAGGAGTAACTATGGTTCTTCGGTTGGAGTAACTATGATTCTTCGGTGGGAGTAACTATGATTCTTCGGTGGGAGTAACTATGATTCTTCGGTGGGAGTAACTATGATTCTTCGGTGGGAGTAACTATGATTCTTCGGTGGGAGTAACTATGATTCTTCGGTGGGAGTAACCATGATTCTTCGGTGGGAGTAACTATGATTCTTCGGTGGGAGTAACTATGACTCTTCGGTGGGAGTAACTATGATTCTTCGTTGGGAGTAACTATGATTCTTCGGTGGGAGTAACTATGATTCTTCGGTGGGAGTAACTATGATTCTTCGGTGGGAGTAACTATGATTCTTCGGTGGGAGTAACTATGATTTTTCGGTGGGAGTAAATATGATTCTTCCGTGGGAGTAACTATGATTCTTCGGTGGGAGTAACTATGATTCTTCTGTTGGAGTAACTACGATTCTTCGGTGGGAGTAACTATGATTCTTCGGTGGGAGTAACTATGATTCTTCGGTGGGAGTAACTATGATTCTTCGGTGGGAGTAACTATGATTCTTCCGTAGGAGTAACTATGGTTCTTCGGTTGGAGTAACTATGATTCTTCGGTGGGAGTAACTATGATTCTTCGGTGGGAGTAACTATGATTCTTCGGTGGGAGTAACTATGATTCTTCGGTGGGAGTAACTATGATTCTTCGGTGGGAGTAACTATGATTCTTCGGTGGGAGTAACCATGATTCTTCGGTTGGAGTAACTATGATTCTTCGGTTGGAGTAACTATGATTCTTCGGTGGGAGTAACTATGATTCTTCGGTGGGAGTAACTATGATTCTTCGGTGGGAGTAACTATGATTCTTCGGTGGGAGTAACTATGATTCTTCGGTGGGAGTAACAATGATTCTTCCGTGGGAGTAACTATGATTCTTCCGTAGGAGTAACTATGGTTCTTCGGTTGGAGTAACTATGATTCTTCGGTGGGAGTAACTATGATTCTTCGGTGGGAGTAACTATGATTCTTCGGTGGGAGTAACGATGATTCTTCGGTGGGAGTAACTATGATTCTTCGGTGGGAGTAACCATGATTCTTCGGTGGGAGTAACTATGATTCTTCGGTGGGAGTAACTATGATTCTTCGGTGGGAGTAACTATGATTCTTCGGTGGGAGTAACTATGATTCTTCGGTGGGAGTAACTATGATTCTTCGGTGGGAGTAACTATGATTCTTCGGTGGGAGTAACTATGATTCTTCGGTGGGAGTAACTATGATTCTTCGGTGGGAGTAAAT
This sequence comes from Zophobas morio, assembly GCF_036711695.1. Classification (NCBI taxonomy): domain Eukaryota; kingdom Metazoa; phylum Arthropoda; class Insecta; order Coleoptera; family Tenebrionidae; genus Zophobas; species Zophobas morio. The sequence goes on from NW_026972337.1 coordinate 155,609, forward strand.
ATGATTCTTCGGTGGGAGTAAATATGATTCTTCGGTGGGAGTAACTATGATTCTTCTGTTGGAGTAACTATGATTCTTCTGTTGGAGTAACTATGATTCTTCTGTTGGAGTAACTATGATTCTTCGGTGGGAGTAACTTTGATTCTTCGGTGGGAGTAACTATGATTCTTCGGTGGGAGTAACTATGATTCTTCGGTGGGAGTAACTATGATTCTTCGGTGGGAGTAACTATGATTCTTCGGTGGGAGTAACTATGATTCTTCGGTGGGAGTAACTATGATTCTTCGGTGGGAGTAACCATGATTCTTCGGTGGGAGTAACTATGATTCTTCGGTGGGATTAACTATGATCCTTCGGTGGGAGTAACTATGATTCTTCGGTGGGAGTAACTATGATTCTTCGGTGGGAGTAACTATGATTCTTCGGTGGGAGTAACTATGATTCTTCGGTGGGAGTAACAATGATTCTTCCGTGGGAGTAACTATGATTCTTCCGTAGGAGTAACTATGGTTCTTCGGTTGGAGTAACCATGATTCTTCGGTGGGAGTAACTATGATTCTTCGGTGGGAGTAACTATGATTCTTCGGTGGGAGTAACTATGATTCTTCGGTGGGAGTAACTATGATTCTTCGGTGGGAGTAACTATGATTCTTAGGTGGGAGTAACCATGATTCTTCGGTGGGAGTAACTATGATTCTTCGGTGGGAGTAACCATGATTCTTCGGTTGGAGTAACTATGATTCTTCGGTTGGAGTAACTATGATTCTTCGGTGGGAGTAACTATGATTCTTCGGTGGGAGTAACTATGATTCTTCGGTGGGAGTAACTATGATTCTTCTGTGGGAGAAACTATGATTCTTCGATGGGAGTAACTATGATTCTTCGGTGGGAGTAACTATGATTCTTCGGTGGGAGTAACTATGATTCTTCTGTGGGAGAAACTATGATTCTTCGGTTGGAGTAACTATGATTCTTCGGTTGGAGTAACTATGATTCTTCGGTGGGAGTAACTATGATTCTTCGGTGGGAGTAACTATGATTCTTCGGTGGGAGTAACTATGATTCTTCGGTGGGAGTAACTATGATTCTTCGGTGGGAGTAACAATGATTCTTCCGTGGGAGTAACTATGATTCTTATGTAGGAGTAACTATGGTTCTTCGGTTGGAGTAACTATGATTCTTCGGTGGGAGTAACTATGATTCTTCGGTGGGAGTAACTATGATTCTTCGGTGGGAGTAACCATGATTCTTCGGTTGGAGTAACTATGATTCTTCGCTTGGAGTAACTATGATTCTTCGGTGGGAGTAACTATGATTCTTCGGTGGGAGTAACTATGATTCTTCGGTGGGAGTAACTATGATTCTTCGGTGGGAGTAACTATGATTCTTCGGTGGGGTATCATATGACGCGGAATTTCCTCAGGATTACGATTCCATATTCGCTTTTGCCGGATCTCTTCAATTAAGCGAGAAAAATGCAAATTTGTCTGGGGGGAAGTAACTATGACTATGTACTTCAAAGGACGATTCTCGATAAACCAAGGTAGTTATCGAAAAGGTAAAAGCGGATTTGACTTCTGCGGCCCGAAATCTACAAGAAAATGTATTAAGTGAATTTTCGAAAATTTTGTTGAAAATTGGTAGAAAATTGAGGTCATTTTGCATATTTTTGAACATTTCAAAGGACGATTCTGGGAAAACCATTGGAGTTATCGAAGAAATGAAAACGGATATGGCTTCTGCGGCCCGAAATGTGCAAGAAAATATATTAAGTGAAATTTCGAAAATTTTGTTAAAAATTGATGGGAAATTGAGGTCATTTTGCATATTTTTGAATAATTCAAAGGACAATTCTGGGAAAACCATTGAAGTTATCGAAGAAATGAAAACGGATATGACAACTGTGGCGAAAAAGGACGAAAAAAGATACTAAGAACGAAAAAGGACGAAGATGGACGAAAGAGGACGAAAAAAGTCGAAAAAGGACATAAAACGGCGAGAAAGGACGAAGAAGGACGAAAAAGGATAAAAGGGACGAAAAAGGACGGAAAAGAACGAAAAAGAAACCAAAAATGAAGAGAAGGGCAAAAAGGGTAAAGAGAATTTTGGAGGGGAGTAACTATGATTCTTCCGCGGGAGTAACTATGATTCTTCCGTGGGAGTAACTATGATTCTTCGGTGGGAGTAACTATGATTCTTCGGTGGGAGTAACTATGATTCTTCGGTGGGAGTAACGATGATTCTTCGGTGGGAGTAACTATGATTCTTCGGTGGGAGTAACCATGATTCTTCGGTGGGAGTAACTATGATTCTTCGGTGGGAGTAACTATGATTCTTCGGTGGGAGTAACTATGATCCTTCGGTGGGAGTAACTATGATTCTTCGGTGGGAGTAACTATGATTCTTCGGTGGGAGTAACTATGATTCTTCGGTGGGAGTAACTATGATTCTTCGGTGGGAGTAACTATGATTCTTCGGTGGGAATAAATATGATTCTTCGGTGGGAGTAAATATGATTCTTCGGTGGGAGTAACTATGATTCTTCTGTTGGAGTAACTATGATTCTTCTGTTGGAGTAACTATGATTCTTCTGTTGGAGTAACTATGATTCTTCGGTGGGAGTAACTTTGATTCTTCGGTGGGAGTAACTATGATTCTTCGGTGGGAGTAACTATGATTCTTCGGTGGGAGTAACTATGATTCTTCGGTGGGAGTAACCATGATTCTTCGGTGGGAGTAACTATGATTCTTCGGTGGGAGTAACTATGATTCTTCGGTGGGAGTAACTATGATTCTTCGGTGGGAGTAACTATGATTCTTCGGTGGGAGTAACAATGATTCTTCCGTGGGAGTAACTATGATTCTTCCGTAGGAGTAACTATGGTTCTTCGGTTGGAGTAACTATGATTCTTCGGTGGGAGTAACTATGATTCTTCGGTGGGAGTAACTATGATTCTTCGGTGGGAGTAACTATGATTCTTCGGTGGGAGTAACTATGATTCTTCGGTGGGAGTAACTATGATTCTTCGGTGGGAGTAACCATGATTCTTCGGTGGGAGTAACTATGATTCTTCGGTGGGAGTAACTATGATTCTTCGGTGGGAGTAACTATGATTCTTCGGTGGGAGTAACTATGATTCTTCGGTGGGAGTAACTATGATTCTTCGGTGGGAGTAACTATGATTCTTCGGTGGGAGTAACTATGATTCTTCGGTGGGAGTGACTATAATTCTTCGGTGGGAGTAACTATGATTCTTCGGTGGGATTAACTATGATTCTTCGGTGGGAGTAACTATGATTCTTCGGTGGGAGTAACTATGATTCTTCGGTGGGAGTAACTATGATTCTTCGGTGGGAGTAACAATGATTCTTCCGTGGGAGTAACTAAGATTCTTCCGTAGGAGTAACTATGGTTCTTCGGTTGGAGTAACTATGATTCTTCGGTGGGAGTAACTATGATTCTTCGGTGGGAGTAACTATGATTCTTCGGTGGGAGTAACTATGATTCTTCGGTGGGAGTAACTATGATTCTTCGGTGGGAGTAACTATGATTCTTCGGTGGGAGTAACCATGATTCTTCGGTGGGAGTAACTATGATTCTTCGGTGGGAGTAACTATGATTCTTCGGTGGGAGTAACTATGATTCTTCTGTGGGAGAAACTATGATTCTTCGGTGGGAGTAACTATGATTTTTCGTTGGGAGTAACTATGACTCTTCGGTGGGAGCAACTATGATTCTTCGGTGGGAGTAACTATGATTCCCTGGTGGGAGTAACTATGATTCTTCGGTGGGAGTAACTATGATTCTTCGGTGGGAGTAACCATGATTCTTCGGTGGGAGTAACTATGATTCTTCGGTGGGAGTAACCATGATTCTTCGGTGGGAGTAACTATGATTCTTCGGTAGGAGCAACTATGATTCTTCGGTGGGAGTAACTATGATTCTTCGGTGGGAGTAACTATGATTCTTCGGTGGGAGTAACGATGATTCTTCGGTGGGAGTAAATATGATTCTTCGGTGGGAGTAACTATGATTCTTCGGTGGGAGTAACTATGATTCTTCGGTGGGAGTAACTATGATTCTTCGGTGGGAGTAACTATGATTTTTCGTTGGGAGTAACTATGATTCTTCGGTGGGAGTAACCATGATTCTTCGGTGGGAGTAACTATGATTCTTCGGTGGGAGTAACTATGATTCTTCTGTGGGAGAAACTATGATTCTTCGGTGGGAGTAACCATGATTCTTCGGTGGGAGTAACTATGATTCTTCGGTAGGAGCAACTATGATTCTTCGGTGGGAGTAACTATGATTCTTCGGTAGGAGCAACTATGATTCTTCGGTGGGAGTAACTATGATTCTTCGGTGGGAGTAACTATGATTCTTCGGTGGGAGTAACTATGATTCTTCGGTGGGAGTAACGATGATTCTTCGGTGGGAGTAAATATGATTCTTCGGTGGGAGTAACTATGATTCTTCGGTGGGAGTAACTATGATTCTTCGGTGGGAGTAACCATGATTCTTCGGTGGGAGTAACTATGATTCTTCGGTGGGAGTAACTATGATTCTTCGGTGGGAGTAACTATGATTCTTCGGTGGGAGTAACTATGATTCTTCGGTGGGAGTAACTATGATTCTTCGGTGGGGGTAACTGTGATTCTTCGGTGGGAGTAACTATGATTCTTCGGTGGGAGTAACCATGATTCTTCGGTGGGAGTAACTATGATTCTTCGGTGGGAGTAACTATGATTCTTCTGTGGGAGAAACTATGATTCTTCGGTGGGAGTAACCATGATTCTTCGGTGGGAGTAACTATGATTCTTCGGTGAGAGTAACTATGATTCTTCGGTGGGAGTAACTATGATTTTTCGTTGGGAGTAACTATGACTCTTCGGTGGGAGCAACTATGATTCTTCGGTGGGAGTAACTATGATTCCTCGGTGGGAGTAACTATGATTCTTCGGTGGGAGTAACTATGATTCTTCGGTGGGAGTAACTATGATTTTTCGGTGGGAGTAAATATGATTCTTCCGTGGGAGTAACTATGATTCTTCGGTGGGAGTAACTATGATTCTTCTGTTGGAGTAACTACGATTCTTCGGTGGGAGTAACTATGATTCTTCGGTGGGAGTAACTATGATTCTTCGGTGGGAGTAACTATGATTCTTCCGTGGGAGTAACTATGATTCTTCGGTTGGAGTAACTATGATTCTTCGGTTGGAGTAACTATGATTCTTCGGTGGGAGTAACTATGATTCTTCGGTGGGAGTAACTATGATTCTTCGGTGGGAGTAACTATGATTCTTCGGTGGGAGTAACTATGATTCTTCGGTGGGAGTAACAATGATTCTTCCGTGGGAGTAACTATGATTCTTATGTAGGAGTAACTATGATTCTTCGGTTGGAGTAACTATGATTCTTCGGTAGGAGTAACTATGATTCTTCGGTGGGAGTAACTATGATTCTTCGGTGGGAGTAACTATGATTCTTCGGTGGGAGTAACTATGATTCTTCGGTGGGAGTAACTATGATTCTTCGGTGGGAGTAACCATGATTCTTCGGTGGGAGTAACTATGATTCTTCGGTGGGAGTAACTATGACTCTTCGGTGGGAGTAACTATGATTCTTCGGTGGGAGTAACTATGATTCTTCGGTGGGAGTAACTATGATTCTTCGGTGGGAGTAACTATGATTCTTCGGTGGGAGTAACCATGATTCTTCGGTGGGAGTAACTATGATTCTTCGGTGGGAGTAACTATGATTCTTCGGTGGGAGTAACTATGATTCTTCGGTGGGAGTAACTATGATTCTTCGGTGGGAGTAACTATGACTCTTCGGTGGGAGTAACTATGATTCTTCGGTGGGAGTAACTATGATTCTTCCGTGGGAGTAACTATGATTCTTCGGTTGGAGTAACTATGATTCTTCGGTTGGAGTAACTATGATTCTTCGGTGGGAGTAACTATGATTCTTCGGTGGGAGTAACTATGATTCTTCGGTGGGAGTAACTATGATTCTTCGGTGGGAGTAACTATGATTCTTCGGTGGGAGTAACAATGATTCTTCCGTGGGAGTAACTATGATTCTTATGTAGGAGTAACTATGGTTCTTCGGTTGGAGTAACTATGATTCTTCGGTGGGAGTAACTATGATTCTTCGGTGGGAGTAACTATGATTCTTCGGTGGGAGTAACTATGATTCTTCGGTGGGAGTAACTATGATTCTTCGGTGGGAGTAACTATGATTCTTCGGTGGGAGTAACCATGATTCTTCGGTGGGAGTAACTATGATTCTTCGGTGGGAGTAACTATGACTCTTCGGTGGGAGTAACTATGATTCTTCGTTGGGAGTAACTATGATTCTTCGGTGGGAGTAACTATGATTCTTCGGTGGGAGTAACTATGATTCTTCGGTGGGAGTAACTATGATTCTTCGGTGGGAGTAACTATGATTTTTCGGTGGGAGTAAATATGATTCTTCCGTGGGAGTAACTATGATTCTTCGGTGGGAGTAACTATGATTCTTCTGTTGGAGTAACTACGATTCTTCGGTGGGAGTAACTATGATTCTTCGGTGGGAGTAACTATGATTCTTCCGTAGGAGTAACTATGGTTCTTCGGTTGGAGTAACTATGATTCTTCGGTGGGAGTAACTATGATTCTTCGGTGGGAGTAACTATGATTCTTCGGTGGGAGTAACTATGATTCTTCGGTGGGAGTAACTATGATTCTTCCGTAGGAGTAACTATGGTTCTTCGGTTGGAGTAACTATGATTCTTCGGTGGGAGTAACTATGATTCTTCGGTGGGAGTAACTATGATTCTTCGGTGGGAGTAACTATGATTCTTCGGTGGGAGTAACTATGATTCTTCGGTGGGAGTAACTATGATTCTTCGGTGGGAGTAACCATGATTCTTCGGTTGGAGTAACTATGATTCTTCGGTTGGAGTAACTATGATTCTTCGGTGGGAGTAACTATGATTCTTCGGTGGGAGTAACTATGATTCTTCGGTGGGAGTAACTATGATTCTTCGGTGGGAGTAACTATGATTCTTCGGTGGGAGTAACGATGATTCTTCGGTGGGAGTAACTATGATTCTTCGGTGGGAGTAACCATGATTCTTCGGTGGGAGTAACTATGATTCTTCGGTGGGAGTAACTATGATTCTTCGGTGGGAGTAACTATGATTCTTCGGTGGGAGTAACTATGATTCTTCGGTGGGAGTAACTATGATTCTTCGGTGGGAGTAACTATGATTCTTCGGTGGGAATAACTATGATTCTTCGGTGGGAGTAACAATGATTCTTCCGTGGGAGTAACTATGATTCTTCCGTAGGAGTAACTATGGTTCTTCGGTTGGAGTAACTATGATTCTTCGGTGGGAGTAACTATGATTCTTCGGTGGGAGTAACTATGATTCTTCGGTGGGAGTAACTATGATTCTTCGGTGGGAGTAACTATGATTCTTCGGTGGGAGTAACTATGATTCTTCCGTAGGAGTAACTATGGTTCTTCGGTTGGAGTAACTATGATTCTTCGGTGGGAGTAACTATGATTCTTCGGTGGGAGTAACTATGATTCTTCGGTGGGAGTAACTATGATTCTTCGGTGGGAGTAACTATGATTCTTCGGTGGGAGTAACTATGATTCTTCGGTGGGAGTAACCATGATTCTTCGGTTGGAGTAACTATGATTCTTCGGTTGGAGTAACTATGATTCTTCGGTGGGAGTAACTATGATTCTTCGGTGGGAGTAACTATGATTCTTCGGTGGGAGTAACTATGATTCTTCGGTGGGAGTAACTATGATTCTTCGGTGGGAGTAACGATGATTCTTCGGTGGGAGTAACTATGATTCTTCGGTGGGAGTAACCATGATTCTTCGGTGGGAGTAACTATGATTCTTCGGTGGGAGTAACTATGATTCTTCGGTGGGAGTAACTATGATTCTTCGGTGGGAGTAACTATGATTCTTCGGTGGGAGTAACTATGATTCTTCGGTGGGAGTAACTATGATTCTTCGGTGGGAATAACTATGATTCTTCGGTGGGAGTAACAATGATTCTTCCGTGGGAGTAACTATGATTCTTCCGTAGGAGTAACTATGGTTCTTCGGTTGGAGTAACTATGATTCTTCGGTGGGAGTAACTATGATTCTTCGGTGGGAGTAACTATGATTCTTCGGTGGGAGTAACTATGATTCTTCTGTTGGAGTAACTATGATTCTTCTGTTGGAGTAACTATGATTCTTCTGTTGGAGTAACTATGATTCTTCGGTGGGAGTAACTTTGATTCTTCGGTGGGAGTAACTATGATTCTTCGGTGGGAGTAACTATGATTCTTCGGTGGGAGTAACTATGATTCTTCGGTGGGAGTAACTATGATTCTTCGGTGGGAGTAACTATGATTCTTCGGTGGGAGTAACTATGATTCTTCGGTGGGAGTAACCATGATTCTTCGGTGGGAGTAACTATGATTCTTCGGTGGGATTAACTATGATCCTTCGGTGGGAGTAACTATGATTCTTCGGTGGGAGTAACTATGATTCTTCGGTGGGAGTAACTATGATTCTTCGGTGGGAGTAACTATGATTCTTCGGTGGGAGTAACTATGATTCTTCGGTGGGAGTAACTATGATTCTTCGGTTGGAGTAACCATGATTCTTCGGTGGGAGTAACTATGATTCTTCGGTGGGAGTAACTATGATTCTTCGGTGGGAGTAACTATGATTCTTCGGTGGGAGTAACTATGATTCTTCGGTGGGAGTAACTATGATTCTTAGGTGGGAGTAACCATGATTCTTCGGTGGGAGTAACTATGATTCTTCGGTGGGAGTAACCATGATTCTTCGGTTGGAGTAACTATGATTCTTCGGTTGGAGTAACTATGATTCTTCGGTGGGAGTAACTATGATTCTTCGGTGGGAGTAACTATGATTCTTCGGTGGGAGTAACTATGATTCTTCTGTGGGAGAAACTATGATTCTTCGATGGGAGTAACTATGATTCTTCGGTGGGAGTAACTATGATTCTTCGGTGGGAGTAACTATGATTCTTCTGTGGGAGAAACTATGATTCTTCGGTTGGAGTAACTATGATTCTTCGGTTGGAGTAACTATGATTCTTCGGTGGGAGTAACTATGATTCTTCGGTGGGAGTAACTATGATTCTTCGGTGGGAGTAACTATGATTCTTCGGTGGGAGTAACTATGATTCTTCGGTGGGAGTAACAATGATTCTTCCGTGGGAGTAACTATGATTCTTCCGTAGGAGTAACTATGGTTCTTCGGTTGGAGTAACTATGATTCTTCGGTGGGAGTAACTATGATTCTTCGGTGGGAGTAACTATGATTCTTCGGTGGGAGTAACCATGATTCTTCGGTTGGAGTAACTATGATTCTTCGCTTGGAGTAACTATGATTCTTCGGTGGGAGTAACTATGATTCTTCGGTGGGAGTAACTATGATTCTTCGGTGGGAGTAACTATGATTCTTCTGTGGGAGAAAATATGATTCTTCGGTGGGAGTAACTATGATTCTTCGGTGGGAGTAACTATGATTCTTCGGTGGGAGTAACTATGATTCTTCGGTGGGAGTAACTATGATTCTTCGGTGGGAGTAACGATGATTCTTCGGTGGGAGTAACTATGATTCTTCGGTGGGAGTAACTATGATTCTTCGGTGGGAGTAACTATGATTTTTCGGTGGGAGTAACTATGATTCTTCGGTGGGAGTAACCATGATTCTTCGGTGGGAGTAACTATGATTCTTCGGTGGGAGTAACTATGATTCTTCGGTGGGAGTAACTATGATTCTTCGGTGGGAGTAACTATGATTCTTCGGTGGGAGTAACGATGATTCTTCGGTGGGAGTAACTATGATTCTTCGGTGGGAGTAACTATGATTCTTCGGTGGGGTATCATATGACGCGGAATTTCCTCAGGATTACGATTCCATATTCGCTTTTGCCGGATCTCTTCAATTAAGCGAGAAAAATGCAAATTTGTCTGGGGGGAAGTAACTATGACTATGTACTTCAAAGGACGATTCTCGATAAACCAAGGTAGTTATCGAAAAGGTAAAAGCGGATTTGACTTCTGCGGCCCGAAATCTACAAGAAAATGTATTAAGTGAATTTTCGAAAATTTTGTTGAAAATTGGTAGAAAATTGAGGTCATTTTGCATATTTTTGAACATTTCAAAGGACGATTCTGGGAAAACCATTGGAGTTATCGAAGAAATGAAAACGGATATGGCTTCTGCGGCCCGAAATGTGCAAGAAAATATATTAAGTGAAATTTCGAAAATTTTGTTAAAAATTGATGGGAAATTGAGGTCATTTTGCATATTTTTGAATAATTCAAAGGACAATTCTGGGAAAACCATTGAAGTTATCGAAGAAATGAAAACGGATATGACAACTGTGGCGAAAAAGGACGAAAAAAGATACTAAGAACGAAAAAGGACGAAGATGGACGAAAGAGGACGAAAAAAGTCGAAAAAGGACATAAAACGGCGAGAAAGGACGAAGAAGGACGAAAAAGGATAAAAGGGACGAAAAAGGACGGAAAAGAACGAAAAAGAAACCAAAAATGAAGAGAAGGGCAAAAAGGGTAAAGAGAATTTTGGAGGGGAGTAACTATGATTCTTCCGCGGGAGTAACTATGATTCTTCCGTGGGAGTAACTATGATTCTTCGGTGGGAGTAACTATGATTCTTCGGTGGGAGTAACTATGATTCTTCGGTGGGAGTAACGATGATTCTTCGGTGGGAGTAACTATGATTCTTCGGTGGGAGTAACCATGATTCTTCGGTGGGAGTAACTATGATTCTTCGGTGGGAGTAACTATGATTCTTCGGTGGGAGTAACTATGATTCTTCGGTGGGAGTAACTATGATTCTTCGGTGGGAGTAACTATGATTCTTCGGTGGGAGTAACTATGATTCTTCGGTGGGAGTAACTATGATTCTTCGGTGGGAGTAACTATGATTCTTCGGTGGGAATAAATATGATTCTTCGGTGGGAGTAAATATGATTCTTCGGTGGGAGTAACTATGATTCTTCTGTTGGAGTAACTATGATTCTTCTGTTGGAGTAACTATGATTCTTCTGTTGGAGTAACTATGATTCTTCGGTGTAAGTAACTTTGATTCTTCGGTGGGAGTAACTATGATTCTTCGGTGGGAGTAACTATGATTCTTCGGTGGGAGTAACTATGATTCTTCGGTGGGAGTAACCATGATTCTTCGGTGGGAGTAACTATGATTCTTCGGTGGGAGTAACTATGATTCTTCGGTGGGAGTAACTATGATTCTTCTGTGGGAGAAACTATGATTCTTCGGTGGGAGTAACTATGATTTTTCGTTGGGAGTAACTATGACTCTTCGGTGGGAGCAACTATGATTCTTCGGTGGGAGTAACTATGATTCCCTGGTGGGAGTAACTATGATTCTTCGGTGGGAGTAACTATGATTCTTCGGTGGGAGTAACCATGATTCTTCGGTGGGAGTAACTATGATTCTTCGGTGGGAGTAACCATGATTCTTCGGTGGGAGTAACTATGATTCTTCGGTAGGAGCAACTATGATTCTTCGGTGGGAGTAACTATGATTCTTCGGTGGGAGTAACTATGATTCTTCGGTGGGAGTAACGATGATTCTTCGGTGGGAGTAACGATGATTCTTCGGTGGGAGTAACTATGATTCTTCGGTGGGAGTAACTATGATTCTTCGGTGGGAGTAACTATGATTCTTCGGTGGGAGTAACTATGATTTTTCGTTGGGAGTAACTATGATTCTTCGGTGGGAGTAACCATGATTCTTCGGTGGGAGTAACTATGATTCTTCGGTGGGAGTAACTATGATTCTTCTGTGGGAGAAACTATGATTCTTCGGTGGGAGTAACCATGATTCTTCGGTGGGAGTAACTATGATTCTTCGGTAGGAGCAACTATGATTCTTCGGTGGGAGTAACTATGATTCTTCGGTAGGAGCAACTATGATTCTTCGGTGGGAGTAACTATGATTCTTCGGTGGGAGTAACTATGATTCTTCGGTGGGAGTAACTATGATTCTTCGGTGGGAGTAACGATGATTCTTCGGTGGGAGTAAATATGATTCTTCGGTGGGAGTAACTATGATTCTTCGGTGGGAGTAACTATGATTCTTCGGTGGGAGTAACCATGATTCTTCGGTGGGAGTAACTATGATTCTTCGGTGGGAGTAACTATGATTCTTCGGTGGGAGTAACTATGATTCTTCGGTGGGAGTAACTATGATTCTTCGGTGGGAGTAACTATGATTCTTCGGTGGGGGTAACTGTGATTCTTCGGTGGGAGTAACTATGATTCTTCGGTGGGAGTAACCATGATTCTTCGGTGGGAGTAACTATGATTCTTCGGTGGGAGTAACTATGATTCTTCTGTGGGAGAAACTATGATTCTTCGGTGGGAGTAACCATGATTCTTCGGTGGGAGTAACTATGATTCTTCGGTGAGAGTAACTATGATTCTTCGGTGGGAGTAACTATGATTTTTCGTTGGGAGTAACTATGACTCTTCGGTGGGAGCAACTATGATTCTTCGGTGGGAGTAACTATGATTCCTCGGTGGGAGTAACTATGATTCTTCGGTGGGAGTAACTATGATTCTTCGGTGGGAGTAACTATGATTCTTCGGTGAGAGTAACTATGATTCTTCGGTGGGAGTAACCATGATTCTTCGGTGGGAGTAACTATGATTCTTCGGTGGGAGTAACTATGATTCTTCGGTGGGAGTAACTATGATTCTTCGGTGGGAGTAACTATGATTCTTCGGTGGGAGTAACTATGATTCTTCGGTGGGAGTAACTATGATTCTTCGGTGGGAGTAACAATGATTCTTCCGTGGGAGTAACTATGATTCTTATGTAGGAGTAACTATGGTTCTTCGGTTGGAGTAACTATGATTCTTCGGTAGGAGTAACTATGATTCTTCGGTGGGAGTAACTATGATTCTTCGGTGGGAGTAACTATGATTCTTCGGTGGGAGTAACTATGATTCTTCGGTGGGAGTAACTATGATTCTTCGGTGGGAGTAACCATGATTCTTCGGTGGGAGTAACTATGATTCTTCGGTGGGAGTAACTATGACTCTTCGGTGGGAGTAACTATGATTCTTCGGTGGGAGTAACTATGATTCTTCGGTGGGAGTAACTATGATTCTTCGGTGGGAGTAACTATGATTCTTCGGTGGGAGTAACCATGATTCTTCGGTGGGAGTAACTATGATTCTTCGGTGGGAGTAACTATGATTCTTCGGTGGGAGTAACTATGATTCTTCGGTGGGAGTAACTATGATTCTTCGGTGGGAGTAACTATGACTCTTCGGTGGGAGTAACTATGATTCTTCGGTGGGAGTAACTATGATTCTTCCGTGGGAGTAACTATGATTCTTCGGTTGGAGTAACTATGATTCTTCGGTTGGAGTAACTATGATTCTTCGGTGGGAGTAACTATGATTCTTCGGTGGGAGTAACTATGATTCTTCGGTGGGAGTAACTATGATTCTTCGGTGGGAGTAACTATGATTCTTCGGTGGGAGTAACAATGATTCTTCCGTGGGAGTAACTATGATTCTTATGTAGGAGTAACTATGGTTCTTCGGTTGGAGTAACTATGATTCTTCGGTGGGAGTAACTATGATTCTTCGGTGGGAGTAACTATGATTCTTCGGTGGGAGTAACTATGATTCTTCGGTGGGAGTAACTATGATTCTTCGGTGGGAGTAACTATGATTCTTCGGTGGGAGTAACTATGATTCTTCGGTGGGAGTAACTATGATTCTTCGGTGGGAGTAACTATGATTCTTCGGTGGGAGTAACTATGACTCTTCGGTGGGAGTAACTATGATTCTTCGGTGGGAGTAACTATGATTCTTCGGTGGGAGTAACTATGATTCTTCGGTGGGAGTAACTATGATTCTTCGGTGGGAGTAACTATGATTTTTCGGTGGGAGTAAATATGATTCTTCCGTGGGAGTAACTATGATTCTTCGGTGGGAGTAACTATGATTCTTCTGTTGGAGTAACTACGATTCTTCGGTGGGAGTAACTATGATTCTTCGGTGGGAGTAACTATGATTCTTCCGTAGGAGTAACTATGGTTCTTCGGTTGGAGTAACTATGATTCTTCGGTGGGAGTAACAATGATTCTTCGGTGGGAGTAACTATGATTCTTCGGTGGGAGTAACTATGATTCTTCGGTGGGAGTAACTATGATTCTTCCGTAGGAGTAACTATGGTTCTTCGGTTGGAGTAACTATGATTCTTCGGTGGGAGTAACTATGATTCTTCGGTGGGAGTAACTATGATCCTTCGGTGGGAGTAACTATGATTCTTCGGTGGGAGTAACTATGATTCTTCGGTGGGAGTAACTATGATTCTTCGGTGGGAGTAACCATGATTCTTCGGTTGGAGTAACTATGATTCTTCGGTTGGAGTAACTATGATTCTTCGGTGGGAGTAACTATGATTCTTCGGTGGGAGTAACTATGATTCTTCGGTGGGAGTAACTATGATTCTTCGGTGGGAGTAACTATGATTCTTCGGTGGGAGTAACTATGATTCTTCGGTGGGAGTAACTATGATTCTTCGGTGGGAGTAACTATGATTCTTCGGTGGGAGTAACAATGATTCTTCCGTGGGAGTAACTATGATTCTTCCGTAGGAGTAACTATGGTTCTTCGGTTGGAGTAACTATGATTCTTCGGTGGGAGTAACTATGATTCTTCGGTGGGAGTAACTATGATTCTTCTGTTGGAGTAACTATGATTCTTCTGTTGGAGTAACTATGATTCTTCTGTGGGAGTAACTATGATTCTTCGGTGGGAGTAACTATGATTCTTCTGTGGGAGAAACTATGATTCTTCGGTGGGAGTAACCATGATTCTTCGGTGGGAGTAACTATGATTCTTCGGTGAGAGTAACTATGATTCTTCGGTGGGAGTAACTATGATTTTTCGTTGGGAGTAACTATGACTCTTCGGTGGGAGCAACTATGATTCTTCGGTGGGAGTAACTATGATTCCTCGGTGGGAGTAACTATGATTCTTCGGTGGGAGTAACTATGATTCTTCGGTGGGAGTAACTATGATTTTTCGGTGGGAGTAAATATGATTCTTCCGTGGGAGTAACTATGATTCTTCGGTGGGAGTAACTATGATTCTTCTGTTGGAGTAACTACGATTCTTCGGTGGGAGTAACTATGATTCTTCGGTGGGAGTAACTATGATTCTTCGGTGGGAGTAACTATGATTCTTCCGTGGGAGTAACTATGATTCTTCGGTTGGAGTAACTATGATTCTTCGGTTGGAGTAACTATGATTCTTCGGTGGGAGTAACTATGATTCTTCGGTGGGAGTAACTATGATTCTTCGGTGGGAGTAACTATGATTCTTCGGTGGGAGTAACTATGATTCTTCCGTGGGAGTAACTATGATTCTTATGTAGGAGTAACTATGGTTCTTCGGTTGGAGTAACTATGATTCTTCGGTAGGAGTAACTATGATTCTTCGGTGGGAGTAACTATGATTCTTCGGTGGGAGTAACTATGATTCTTCGGTGGGAGTAACTATGATTCTTCGGTGGGAGTAACTATGATTCTTCGGTGGGAGTAACCATGATTCTTCGGTGGGAGTAACTATGATTCTTCGGTGGGAGTAACTATGACTCTTCGGTGGGAGTAACTATGATTCTTCGGTGGGAGTAACTATGATTCTTCGGTGGGAGTAACTATGATTCTTCGGTGGGAGTAACTATGATTCTTCGGTGGGAGTAACCATGATTCTTCGGTGGGAGTAACTATGATTCTTCGGTGGGAGTAACTATGATTCTTCGGTGGGAGTAACTATGATTCTTCGGTGGGAGTAACTATGATTCTTCGGTGGGAGTAACTATGACTCTTCGGTGGGAGTAACTATGATTCTTCGGTGGGAGTAACTATGATTCTTCCGTGGGAGTAACTATGATTCTTCGGTTGGAGTAACTATGATTCTTCGGTTGGAGTAACTATGATTCTTCGGTGGGAGTAACTATGATTCTTCGGTGGGAGTAACTATGATTCTTCGGTGGGAGTAACTATGATTCTTCGGTGGGAGTAACTATGATTCTTCGGTGGGAGTAACAATGATTCTTCCGTGGGAGTAACTATGATTCTTATGTAGGAGTAACTATGGTTCTTCGGTTGGAGTAACTATGATTCTTCGGTGGGAGTAACTATGATTCTTCGGTGGGAGTAACTATGATTCTTCGGTGGGAGTAACTATGATTCTTCGGTGGGAGTAACTATGATTCTTCGGTGGGAGTAACTATGATTCTTCGGTGGGAGTAACCATGATTCTTCGGTGGGAGTAACTATGATTCTTCGGTGGGAGTAACTATGACTCTTCGGTGGGAGTAACTATGATTCTTCGTTGGGAGTAACTATGATTCTTCGGTGGGAGTAACTATGATTCTTCGGTGGGAGTAACTATGATTCTTCGGTGGGAGTAACTATGATTCTTCGGTGGGAGTAACTATGATTTTTCGGTGGGAGTAAATATGATTCTTCCGTGGGAGTAACTATGATTCTTCGGTGGGAGTAACTATGATTCTTCGGTGGGAGTAACTATGATTCTTCCGTGGGAGTAACTATGATTCTTCGGTTGGAGTAACTATGATTCTTCGGTTGGAGTAACTATGATTCTTCGGTTGGAGTAACTATGATTCTTCGGTGGGAGTAACTATGATTCTTCGGTGGGAGTAACTATGATTCTTCGGTGGGAGTAACTATGATTCTTCGGTGGGAGTAACTATGATTCTTCGGTGGGAGTAACAATGATTCTTCCGTGGGAGTAACTATGATTCTTATGTAGGAGTAACTATGGTTCTTCGGTTGGAGTAACTATGATTCTTCGGTGGGAGTAACTATGATTCTTCGGTGGGAGTAACTATGATTCTTCGGTGGGAGTAACTATGATTCTTCGGTGGGAGTAACTATGATTCTTCGGTGGGAGTAACTATGATTCTTCGGTGGGAGTAACCATGATTCTTCGGTGGGAGTAACTATGATTCTTCGGTGGGAGTAACTATGACTCTTCGGTGGGAGTAACTATGATTCTTCGTTGGGAGTAACTATGATTCTTCGGTGGGAGTAACTATGATTCTTCGGTGGGAGTAACTATGATTCTTCGGTGGGAGTAACTATGATTCTTCGGTGGGAGTAACTATGATTTTTCGGTGGGAGTAAATATGATTCTTCCGTGGGAGTAACTATGATTCTTCGGTGGGAGTAACTATGATTCTTCTGTTGGAGTAACTACGATTCTTCGGTGGGAGTAACTATGATTCTTCGGTGGGAGTAACTATGATTCTTCCGTAGGAGTAACTATGGTTCTTCGGTTGGAGTAACTATGATTCTTCGGTGGGAGTAACAATGATTCTTCGGTGGGAGTAACTATGATTCTTCGGTGGGAGTAACTATGATTCTTCGGTGGGAGTAACTATGATTCTTCCGTAGGAGTAACTATGGTTCTTCGGTTGGAGTAACTATGATTCTTCGGTGGGAGTAACTATGATTCTTCGGTGGGAGTAACTATGATTCTTCGGTGGGAGTAACTATGATTCTTCGGTGGGAGTAACTATGATTCTTCGGTGGGAGTAACTATGATTCTTCGGTGGGAGTAACCATGATTCTTCGGTTGGAGTAACTATGATTCTTCGGTTGGAGTAACTATGATTCTTCGGTGGGAGTAACTATGATTCTTCGGTGGGAGTAACTATGATTCTTCGGTGGGAGTAACTATGATTCTTCGGTGGGAGTAACTATGATTCTTCGGTGGGAGTAACTATGATTCTTCGGTGGGAGTAACTATGATTCTTCGGTGGGAGTAACTATGATTCTTCGGTGGGAGTAACAATGATTCTTCCGTGGGAGTAACTATGATTCTTCCGTAGGAGTAACTATGGTTCTTCGGTTGGAGTAACTATGATTCTTCGGTGGGAGTAACTATGATTCTTCGGTGGGAGTAACTATGATTCTTCGGTGGGAGTAACTATGATTCTTCGGTGGGAGTAACTATGATTCTTCGGTGGGAGTAACTATGATTCTTCTGTTGGAGTAACTATGATTCTTCTGTTGGAGTAACTATGATTCTTCTGTTGGAGTAACTATGATTCTTCGGTGGGAGTAACTATGATTCTTCGGTGGGAGTAACTATGATTCTTCGGTGGGAGTAACTATGATTCTTCGGTGGGAGTAACTATGATTCTTCGGTGGGAGTAACCATGATTCTTCGGTGGGAGTAACTATGATTCTTCGGTGGGATTAACTATGATCCTTCGGTGGGAGTAACTATGATTCTTCGGTGGGAGTAACTATGATTCTTCGGTGGGAGTAACTATGATTCTTCGGTGGGAGTAACTATGATTCTTCGGTGGGAGTAACAATGATTCTTCCGTGGGAGTAACTATGATTCTTCCGTAGGAGTAACTATGGTTCTTCGGTTGGAGTAACTATGATTCTTCGGTGGGAGTAACTATGATTCTTCGGTGGGAGTAACTATGATTCTTCGGTGGGAGTAACTATGATTCTTCGGTGGGAGTAACTATGATTCTTCGGTGGGAGTAACTATGATTCTTAGGTGGGAGTAACCATGATTCTTCGGTGGGAGTAACTATGATTCTTCGGTGGGAGTAACCATGATTCTTCGGTTGGAGTAACTATGATTCTTCGGTTGGAGTAACTATGATTCTTCGGTGGGAGTAACTATGATTCTTCGGTGGGAGTAACTATGATTCTTCGGTGGGAGTAACTATGATTCTTCTGTGGGAGAAACTATGATTCTTCGGTGGGAGTAACTATGATTCTTCGGTGGGAGTAACTATGATTCTTCGGTGGGAGTAACTATGATTCTTCTGTGGGAGAAACTATGATTCTTCGGTTGGAGTAACTATGATTCTTCGGTTGGAGTAACTATGATTCTTCGGTGGGAGTAACTATGATTCTTCGGTGGGAGTAACTATGATTCTTCGGTGGGAGTAACTATGATTCTTCGGTGGGAGTAACTATGATTCTTCGGTGGGAGTAACAATGATTCTTCCGTGGGAGTAACTATGATTCTTCCGTAGGAGTAACTATGGTTCTTCGGTTGGAGTAACTATGATTCTTCGGTGGGAGTAACTATGATTCTTCGGTGGGAGTAACTATGATTCTTCGGTGGGAGTAACCATGATTCTTCGGTTGGAGTAACTATGATTCTTCGGTTGGAGTAACTATGATTCTTCGGTGGGAGTAACTATGATTCTTCGGTGGGAGTAACTATGATTCTTCGGTGGGAGTAACTATGATTCTTCTGTGGGAGAAACTATGATTCTTCGGTGGGAGTAACTATGATTCTTCGGTGGGAGTAACTATGATTCTTCGGTGGGAGTAACTATGATTCTTCGGTGGGAGTAACTATGATTCTTCGGTGGGAGTAACGATGATTCTTCGGTGGGAGTAACTATGATTCTTCGGTGGGAGTAACTATGATTCTTCGGTGGGAGTAACTATGATTCTTCGGTGGGAGTAACTATGATTCTTCGGTGGGAGTAACCATGATTCTTCGGTGGGAGTAACTATGATTCTTCGGTGGGAGTAACTATGATTCTTCGGTGGGAGTAACTATGATTCTTCGGTGGGAGTAACTATGATTCTTCGGTGGGAGTAACGATGATTCTTCGGTGGGAGTAACTATGATTCTTCGGTGGGAGTAATTATGATTCTTCGGTGGGGTATCATATGACGCGGAATTTCCTCAGGATTACGATTCCATATTCGCTTTTGCCGGATCTCTTCAATTAAGCGAGAAAAATGCAAATTTGTCTGGGGGGAAGTAACTATGACTATGTACTTCAAAGGACGATTCTCGATAAACCAAGGTAGTTATCGAAAAGGTAAAAGCGGATTTGACTTCTGCGGCCCGAAATCTACAAGAAAATGTATTAAGTGAATTTTCGAAAATTTTGTTGAAAATTGGTAGAAAATTGAGGTCATTTTGCATATTTTTTAACATTTCAAAGGACGATTCTGGGAAAACCATTGGAGTTATCGAAGAAATGAAAACGGATATGGCTTCTGCGGCCCGAAATGTGCAAGAAAATATATTAAGTGAAATTTCGAAAATTTTGTTAAAAATTGATGGGAAATTGAGGTCATTTTGCATATTTTTGAATAATTCAAAGGACAATTCTGGGAAAACCATTGAAGTTATCGAAGAAATGAAAACGGATATGACAACTGTGGCGAAAAAGGACGAAAAAAGATACTAAGAACGAAAAAGGACGAAGATGGACGAAAGAGGACGAAAAAAGTCGAAAAAGGACATAAAACGGCGAGAAAGGACGAAGAAGGACGAAAAAGGATAAAAGGGACGAAAAAGGACGGAAAAGAACGAAAAAGAAACCAAAAATGAAGAGAAGGGCAAAAAGGGTAAAAAGAATTTTGGAGGGGAGTAACTATGATTCTTCCGCGGGAGTAACTATGATTCTTCCGTGGGAGTAACTATGATTCTTCGGTGGGAGTAACTATGATTCTTCGGTGGGAGTAACTATGATTCTTCGGTGGGAGTAACGATGATTCTTCGGTGGGAGTAACTATGATTCTTCGGTGGGAGTAACCATGATTCTTCGGTGGGAGTAACTATGATTCTTCGGTGGGAGTAACTATGATTCTTCGGTGGGAGTAACTATGATTCTTCGGTGGGAGTAACTATGATTCTTCGGTGGGAGTAACTATGATTCTTCGGTGGGAGTAACTATGATTCTTCGGTGGGAGTAACTATGATTCTTCGGTGGGAGTAACTATGATTCTTCGGTGGGAATAAATATGATTCTTCGGTGGGAGTAAATATGATTCTTCGGTGGGAGTAACTATGATTCTTCTGTTGGAGTAACTATGATTCTTCTGTTGGAGTAACTATGATTCTTCTGTTGGAGTAACTATGATTCTTCGGTGGGAGTAACTTTGATTCTTCGGTGGGAGTAACTATGATTCTTCGGTGGGAGTAACTATGATTCTTCGGTGGGAGTAACTATGATTCTTCGGTGGGAGTAACTATGATTCTTCGGTGGGAGTAACTATGATTCTTTGGTGGGAGTAACTATGATTCTTCGGTGGGAGTAACCATGATTCTTCGGTGGGAGTAACTATGATTCTTCGGTGGGATTAACTATGATCCTTCGGTGGGAGTAACTATGATTCTTCGGTGGGAGTAACTATGATTCTTCGGTGGGAGTAACTATGATTCTTCGGTGGGAGTAACTATGATTCTTCGGTGGGAGTAAAAATGATTCTTCCGTGGGAGTAACTATGATTCTTCCGTAGGAGTAACTATGGTTCTTCGGTTGGAGTAACTATGATTCTTCGGTGGGAGTAACTATGATTCTTCGGTGGGAGTAACTATGATTCTTCGGTGGGAGTAACTATGATTCTTCGGTGGGAGTAACTATGATTCTTCGGTGGGAGTAACTATGATTCTTCGGTGGGAGTAACCATGATTCTTCGGTGGGAGTAACTATGATTCTTCGGTGGGAATAACTATGATTCTTCGGTGGGAGGAACTATGATTCTTCGGTGGGAGTAACTCTGATTCTTCGGTGGGAGTAACTATGATTCTTCGGTGGGAGTAACTATGATTCTTCGGTGGGAGTAACTATGATTCTTCGGTGGGAGTGACTATAATTCTTCGGTGGGAGTAACTATGATTCTTCGGTGGGATTAACTATGATTCTTCGGTGGGAGTAACTATGATTCTTCGGTGGGAGTAACTATGATTCTTCGGTGGGAGTAACTATGATTCTTCGGTGGGAGTAACTATGATTCTTCGGTGGGAGTAACAATGATTCTTCCGTGGGAGTAACTAAGATTCTTCCGTAGGAGTAACTATGGTTCTTCGGTTGGAGTAACTATGATTCTTCGGTGGGAGTAACTATGATTCTTCGGTGGGAGTAACTATGATTCTTCGGTGGGAGTAACTATGATTCTTCGGTGGGAGTAACTATGATTCTTCGGTGGGAGTAACCATGATTCTTCGGTGGGAGTAACCATGATTCTTCGGTGGGAGTAACTATGATTCTTCGGTGGGAGTAACTATGATTCTTCGGTGGGAGTAACTATGATTCTTCTGTGGGAGAAACTATGATTCTTCGGTGGGAGTAACTATGATTTTTCGTTGGGAGTAACTATGACTCTTCGGTGGGAGCAACTATGATTCTTCGGTGGGAGTAACTATGATTCCCTGGTGGGAGTAACTATGATTCTTCGGTGGGAGTAACTATGATTCTTCGGTGGGAGTAACCATGATTCTTCGGTGGGAGTAACTATGATTCTTCGGTGGGAGTAACCATGATTCTTCGGTGGGAGTAACTATGATTCTTCGGTAGGAGCAACTATGATTCTTCGGTGGGAGTAACTATGATTCTTCGGTGGGAGTAACTATGATTCTTCGGTGGGAGTAACGATGATTCTTCGGTGGGAGTAAATATGATTCTTCGGTGGGAGTAACTATGATTCTTCGGTGGGAGTAACTATGATTCTTCGGTGGGAGTAACTATGATTCTTCGGTGGGAGTAACTATGATTTTTCGTTGGGAGTAACTATGATTCTTCGGTGGGAGTAACCATGATTCTTCGGTGGGAGTAACTATGATTCTTCGGTGGGAGTAACTATGATTCTTCTGTGGGAGAAACTATGATTCTTCGGTGGGAGTAACCATGATTCTTCGGTGGGAGTAACTATGATTCTTCGGTAGGAGCAACTATGATTCTTCGGTGGGAGTAACTATGATTCTTCGGTAGGAGCAACTATGATTCTTCGGTGGGAGTAACTATGATTCTTCGGTGGGAGTAACTATGATTCTTCGGTGGGAGTAACTATGATTCTTCGGTGGGAGTAACGATGATTCTTCGGTGGGAGTAAATATGATTCTTCGGTGGGAGTAACTATGATTCTTCGGTGGGAGTAACTATGATTCTTCGGTGGGAGTAACCATGATTCTTCGGTGGGAGTAAGTATGATTCTTCGGTGGGAGTAACTATGATTCTTCGGTGGGAGTAACTATGATTCTTCGGTGGGAGTAACTATGATTCTTCGGTGGGAGTAACTATGATTCTTCGGTGGGGGTAACTGTGATTCTTCGGTGGGAGTAACTATGATTCTTCGGTGGGAGTAACCATGATTCTTCGGTGGAAGTAACTATGATTCTTCGGTGGGAGTAACTATGATTCTTCTGTGGGAGAAGCTATGATTCTTCGGTGGGAGTAACCATGATTCTTCGGTGGGAGTAACTATGATTCTTCGGTGAGAGTAACTATGATTCTTCGGTGGGAGTAACTATGATTTTTCGTTGGGAGTAACTATGACTCTTCGGTGGGAGCAACTATGATTCTTCGGTGGGAGTAACTATGATTCCTCGGTGGGAGTAACTATGATTCTTCGGTGGGAGTAACTATGATTCTTCGGTGGGAGTAACTATGATTCTTCGGTGGGAGTAACTATGATTCTTCGGTGGGAGTAACTATGATTCTTCGGTGGGAGTAATTATGATTCTTCGGTGGGAGTAACTATGATTCTTCGGTGGGAGTAACTATGATTCTTCGGTGGGAGTAACTATGATTCTTCGGTGGGAGTAACTATGATTCTTCGGTGGGAGTAACTATGATTCTTCGGTGTGAGTAACTATGATTCTTCGGTGGGAGTAACTATGATTCTTCGGTGGGAGTACCCATGATTCTTCGGTGGGAGTAACTATGATTCTCCGGTGGGAGTAACTATGATTCTTCGGTGGGAGTAACTATGATTCTTCGGTGGGAGTAACTATGATTCTTCGGTGGGAGTAACTATGATTCTTCGGTGGGAGTAACTATGATTCTTCGGTGGGAGTAACTATGATTCTTCGGTGGGAGTAACTATGATTCTTCGGTGGGAGTAACTATGATTCTTCGGTGGGAGTAACCATGATTCTTCGGTGGGAGTAACTATGATTCTTCGGTGGGAGTAACTATGATTCTTCTGTGGGAGAAACTATGATTCTTCGGTGGGAGTAACTATGATTCTTCGGTGGGAGTAACTATGATTCTTCGGTGGGAGTAACTATGATTCTTCGGTGGGAGTAACTATGATTCTTCGGTGGGAGTAACTATGATTCTTCGGTGGGAGTAACTATGATTCTTCGGTGGGAGTAACTATGATTCTTCGGTGGGAGTAACCATGATTCTTCGGTGGGAGTAACTATGATTCTTCGGTGGGAGTAACTATGATTCTTCTGTGGGAGAAACTATGATTCTTCGGTGGGAGTAACTATGATTCTTCGGTGGGAGTAACTATGATTCTTCGGTGGGAGTAACTATGATTCTTCGGTGGGAGTAACTATGATTCTTCGGTGGGAGTAACGATGATTCTTCGGTGGGAGTAACTATGATTCTTCGGTGGGAGTAACTATGATTCTTCGGTGGGAGTAACTATGATTCTTCGGTGGGAGTAACTATGATTCTTCGGTGGGAGTAACCATGATTCTTCGGTGGGAGTAACTATGATTCTTCGGTGGGAGTAACTATGATTCTTCGGTGGGAGTAACTATGATTCTTCGGTGGGAGTAACTATGATTCTTCGGTGGGAGTAACCATGATTCTTCGGTGGGAGTAACTATGATTCTTCGGTGGGAGTAACTATGATTCTTCGGTGGGAGTAACTATGATTCTTCGGTGGGAGTAACTATGATTCTTCGGTGGGAGTAACGATGATTCTTCGGTGGGAGTAACTATGATTCTTCGGTGGGAGTAATTATGATTCTTCGGTGGGGTATCATATGACGCGGAATTTCCTCAGGATTACGATTCCATATTCGCTTTTGCCGGATCTCTTCAATTAAGCGAGAAAAATGCAAATTTGTCTGGGGGGAAGTAACTATGACTATGTACTTCAAAGGACGATTCTCGATAAACCAAGGTAGTTATCGAAAAGGTAAAAGCGGATTTGACTTCTGCGGCCCGAAATCTACAAGAAAATGTATTAAGTGAATTTTCGAAAATTTTGTTGAAAATTGGTAGAAAATTGAGGTCATTTTGCATATTTTTTAACATTTCAAAGGACGATTCTGGGAAAACCATTGGAGTTATCGAAGAAATGAAAACGGATATGGCTTCTGCGGCCCGAAATGTGCAAGAAAATATATTAAGTGAAATTTCGAAAATTTTGTTAAAAATTGATGGGAAATTGAGGTCATTTTGCATATTTTTGAATAATTCAAAGGACAATTCTGGGAAAACCATTGAAGTTATCGAAGAAATGAAAACGGATATGACAACTGTGGCGAAAAAGGACGAAAAAAGATACTAAGAACGAAAAAGGACGAAGATGGACGAAAGAGGACGAAAAAAGTCGAAAAAGGACATAAAACGGCGAGAAAGGACGAAGAAGGACGAAAAAGGATAAAAGGGACGAAAAAGGACGGAAAAGAACGAAAAAGAAACCAAAAATGAAGAGAAGGGCAAAAAGGGTAAAGAGAATTTTGGAGGGGAGTAACTATGATTCTTCCGCGGGAGTAACTATGATTCTTCCGTGGGAGTAACTATGATTCTTCGGTGGGAGTAACTATGATTCTTCGGTGGGAGTAACTATGATTCTTCGGTGGGAGTAACGATGATTCTTCGGTGGGAGTAACTATGATTCTTCGGTGGGAGTAACCATGATTCTTCGGTGGGAGTAACTATGATTCTTCGGTGGGAGTAACTATGATTCTTCGGTGGGAGTAACTATGATTCTTCGGTGGGAGTAACTATGATTCTTCGGTGGGAGTAACTATGATTCTTCGGTGGGAGTAACTATGATTCTTCGGTGGGAGTAACTATGATTCTTCGGTGGGAGTAACTATGATTCTTCGGTGGGAATAAATATGATTCTTCGGTGGGAGTAAATATGATTCTTCGGTGGGAGTAACTATGATTCTTCTGTTGGAGTAACTATGATTCTTCTGTTGGAGTAACTATGATTCTTCTGTTGGAGTAACTATGATTCTTCGGTGGGAGTAACTTTGATTCTTCGGTGGGAGTAACTATGATTCTTCGGTGGGAGTAACTATGATTCTTCGGTGGGAGTAACTATGATTCTTCGGTGGGAGTAACTATGATTCTTCGGTGGGAGTAACTATGATTCTTCGGTGGGAGTAACTATGATTCTTCGGTGGGAGTAACCATGATTCTTCGGTGGGAGTAACTATGATTCTTCGGTGGGATTAACTATGATCCTTCGGTGGGAGTAACTATGATTCTTCGGTGGGAGTAACTATGATTCTTCGGTGGGAGTAACTATGATTCTTCGGTGGGAGTAACTATGATTCTTCGGTGGGAGTAAAAATGATTCTTCCGTGGGAGTAACTATGATTCTTCCGTAGGAGTAACTATGGTTCTTCGGTTGGAGTAACTATGATTCTTCGGTGGGAGTAACTATGATTCTTCGGTGGGAGTAACTATGATTCTTCGGTGGGAGTAACTATGATTCTTCGGTGGGAGTAACTATGATTCTTCGGTGGGAGTAACTATGATTCTTCGGTGGGAGTAACCATGATTCTTCGGTGGGAGTAACTATGATTCTTCGGTGGGAATAACTATGATTCTTCGGTGGGAGGAACTATGATTCTTCGGTGGGAGTAA
Source organism: Zophobas morio (assembly GCF_036711695.1). Lineage (NCBI taxonomy): Eukaryota > Metazoa > Arthropoda > Insecta > Coleoptera > Tenebrionidae > Zophobas > Zophobas morio. The sequence goes on from NW_026972337.1 coordinate 182,307, forward strand.
CTCTGATTCTTCGGTGGGAGTAACTATGATTCTTCGGTGGGAGTAACTATGATTCTTCGGTGGGAGTAACTATGATTCTTCGGTGGGAGTGACTATAATTCTTCGGTGGGAGTAACTATGATTCTTCGGTGGGATTAACTATGATTCTTCGGTGGGAGTAACTATGATTCTTCGGTGGGAGTAACTATGATTCTTCGGTGGGAGTAACTATGATTCTTCGGTGGGAGTAACTATGATTCTTCGGTGGGAGTAACAATGATTCTTCCGTGGGAGTAACTAAGATTCTTCCGTAGGAGTAACTATGGTTCTTCGGTTGGAGTAACTATGATTCTTCGGTGGGAGTAACTATGATTCTTCGGTGGGAGTAACTATGATTCTTCGGTGGGAGTAACTATGATTCTTCGGTGGGAGTAACTATGATTCTTCGGTTGGAGTAACCATGATTCTTCGGTGGGGGTAACCATGATTCTTCGGTGGGAGTAACTATGATTCTTCGGTGGGAGTAACTATGATTCTTCGGTGGGAGTAACTATGATTCTTCTGTGGGAGAAACTATGATTCTTCGGTGGGAGTAACTATGATTTTTCGTTGGGAGTAACTATGACTCTTCGGTGGGAGCAACTATGAACATGCTCTTCGGTGGGAGTAACTATGATTCCCTGGTGGGAGTAACTATGATTCTTCGGTGGGAGTAACTATGATTCTTCGGTGGGAGTAACCATGATTCTTCGGTGGGAGTAACTATGATTCTTCGGTGGGAGTAACCATGATTCTTCGGTGGGAGTAACTATGATTCTTCGGTAGGAGCAACTATGATTCTTCGGTGGGAGTAACTATGATTCTTCGGTGGGAGTAACTATGATTCTTCGGTGGGAGTAACGATGATTCTTCGGTGGGAGTAAATATGATTCTTCGGTGGGAGTAACTATGATTCTTCGGTGGGAGTAACTATGATTCTTCGGTGGGAGTAACTATGATTCTTCGGTGGGAGTAACTATGATTTTTCGTTGGGAGTAACTATGATTCTTCGGTGGGAGTAACCATGATTCTTCGGTGGGAGTAACTATGATTCTTCGGTGGGAGTAACTATGATTCTTCTGTGGGAGAAACTATGATTCTTCGGTGGGAGTAACCATGATTCTTCGGTGGGAGTAACTATGATTCTTCGGTAGGAGCAACTATGATTCTTCGGTGGGAGTAACTATGATTCTTCGGTAGGAGCAACTATGATTCTTCGGTGGGAGTAACTATGATTCTTCGGTGGGAGTAACTATGATTCTTCGGTGGGAGTAACTATGATTCTTCGGTGGGAGTAACGATGATTCTTCGGTGGGAGTAAATATGATTCTTCGGTGGGAGTAACTATGATTCTTCGGTGGGAGTAACTATGATTCTTCGGTGGGAGTAACCATGATTCTTCGGTGGGAGTAAGTATGATTCTTCGGTGGGAGTAACTATGATTCTTCGGTGGGAGTAACTATGATTCTTCGGTGGGAGTAACTATGATTCTTCGGTGGGAGTAACTATGATTCTTCGGTGGGGGTAACTGTGATTCTTCGGTGGGAGTAACTATGATTCTTCGGTGGGAGTAACCATGATTCTTCGGTGGAAGTAACTATGATTCTTCGGTGGGAGTAACTATGATTCTTCTGTGGGAGAAGCTATGATTCTTCGGTGGGAGTAACCATGATTCTTCGGTGGGAGTAACTATGATTCTTCGGTGAGAGTAACTATGATTCTTCGGTGGGAGTAACTATGATTTTTCGTTGGGAGTAACTATGACTCTTCGGTGGGAGCAACTATGATTCTTCGGTGGGAGTAACTATGATTCCTCGGTGGGAGTAACTATGATTCTTCGGTGGGAGTAACTATGATTCTTCGGTGGGAGTAACTATGATTCTTCGGTGGGAGTAACTATGATTCTTCGGTGGGAGTAACTATGATTCTTCGGTGGGAGTAACTATGATTCTTCGGTGGGAGCAACTATGATTCTTCGGTGGGAGCAACTATGATTCTTCGGTGGGAGTAACTATGATTCTTCGGTGGGAGTAACTATGATTCTTCGGTGGGAGTAACTATGATTCTTCGGTGGGAGTAATTATGATTCTTCGGTGGGAGTAACTATGATCCTTCGGTAGGAATAACTATGATTCTTCGGTTGGAGTAACTATGATTCTTCGGTGGGAGTAACTATGATTCTTCGGTGTAAGTAACTATGATCCTTCGGTGGGAGTAACTATGATCCTTCGGTGGGAGTAACTATGATTCTTCGGTGGGAGTTACTATGATTCTTCGGTGGGAGTAACTATGATTCTTCGGTGGGAGTAACTATGATTCTTCGGTGGGAGTAACTATGATTTTTCGGTGGGAGTAACAATGATTCTTCCGATGGGGTAACTATGATTCTTCCGTGGGAGTAACTATGGTTCTTCGGTTGGAGTAACTATGATTCTTCGGTGGGAGTAACTATGATTCTTCGGTGGGGTATCATATGACGCGGAATTTCCTCAGGAATACGATTCCATATTCGCTTTTGCCGGATCTCTTCAATTAAGCGAGAAAAATGCACATTTGTCTGGGGGGAAGTAACTATGACTATGTACTTCAAAGGACGATTCTCGATAAACCAAGGTAGTTATCGAAGAGGTGAAAGCGGATTTGAATTCTGCGGCCCGAAATCTACAAGAAAATGTATTAAGTGAAATTTCGAAAATTTTGTTGAAAATTGGTAGAAAATTGAGGTCATTCTGCATATTTTTGAACATTTCAAAGGACGATTCTGGGAAAACCATTGGAGTTATCGAAGAAATGAAAACGGATATGGCTTCTGCGGCCCGAAATGTGCAAGAAAATGTATTAAGTGAAATTTCGAAAATTTTGTTAAAAATTGATGGGAAATTGAGGTCATTTTGCATATTTTTGAATATTTCAAAGGACGATTCTGGGAAAACCATTGAAGTAATCGAAGAAATGAAAACGGATATGACTACTGTGGCGAAAAAGGACGAAAAAGAATAAAAGGGACGAAAAAGGACGGAAAAGAACGAAAAAGAAACCAAAAATGAAGAGAAGGGCAAAAAGGGTGAAGAGCATTTTGGAGGGGAGTAACTATGATTCTTCGGTGGGAGTAACTATGATTCTTCGGTGGGAGTAACTATGATTTTTCGGTGGGAGTAACTATGATTCCTCGGTGGGAGTAACTATGATTCCTCGGTGGGAGTAACTATGATTCTTCGGTGGGAATAACTATGATTCTTCGGTGGGAGTAACAATGATTCTTCGGTAGGAGTGACTATGATTCTTCGGTGGGAGTAACTATGATTCTTCGGTGGGAGTAACTATGATTCTTCGGTGGGAGTAACTATGAATCTTCGGTGGGAGTAACTATGATCCTTCGGTAGGAATAACTATGATTCTTCGGTGGGAGTAACTATGATTCTTCGGTGGGAGTAACTATGATCCTTCGGTGGGAGTAACTATGATTCTTCGGTGGGAGTTACTATGATTCTTCGGTGGGAGTAACTATGATTCTTCGGTGGGAGTAACTATGATTTTTCGGTGGGAGTAAAAATGATTCTTCCGATGGAGTAACTATGATTCTTCCGTGGGAGTAACTATGGTTCTTCGGTTGGAGTAACTATGATTCTTCGGTGGGAGTAACTATGATTCTTCGGTGGGGTATCATATGACGCGGAATTTCCTCAGGATTACGATTCCATATTCGCTTTTGCCGGATCTCTTCAATTAAGCGAGAAAAATGCAAATTTGTCTGGGGGAAGTAACTATGACTATGTACTTCAAAGGACGATTCTCGATAAACCAAGGTAGTTATCGAAGCGGTGAAAGCGGATTTGAATTCTGCGGCCCGAAATCTACAAGAAAATGTATTAAGTGAAATTTCGAAAATTTTGTTGAAAATTTCTAGAAAATTGAGGTCATTCTGCATAATTTTGAACATTTCAAAGGACGATTCTGGGAAAACCATTGGAGTTATCGAAGAAATGAAAACGGATATGACTACTGTTTCGAAAAAGGACGAAAAAGGATAAAAGGGACGAAAAAGGACGGAAAAGAACGAAAAAGAAACCAAAAATGAAGAGAAGGGCAAAAAGGGTGAAGAGCATTTTGGAGGGGAGTAACTATGATTCTTCGGTGGGAGTAACTATGATTCTTCGGTGGGAGTAAATATGATTTTTCGGTGGGAGTAACTATGATTCTTCGGTGGGAGTAACTATGATTCTTCGGTGGGAGTAACTATGATTCTTCGGTGGGAGTAACTATGATTCTTCGGTGGGAGTAACTATGATTCTTCGGTGGGAGTAACTATGATTCTTCGGTGGGAGTAACAATGATTTTTCGGTAGGAGTGACTATGATTCTTCGGTGGGAGTAACTATGATTCTCCCGTGGGAGTAACTATGATTCTCTCGTGGGAGTAACTATGATTCTTCGGTGGGAGTAACTATGATTCTTCGGTGGGAGTAACTATGATTCTTCGGTGGGAGTAACTATGATTCTTCGGTGGGAGTAACTACGATTCTTCGGTGGGAGTAACTATGATTCTTCGGTGGGAGTAACTATGATTCTTCGGTGGGAGTAACTATGATTCTTCGGTGGGAGTAACTATGATTCTTCGGTGGGAGTAACAATGATTCTTCGGTGGGAGTAACTATGATTCTTCGGTGGGAGTAACTATGATTCTTCGGTGGGAGTAACTATGATTCTTCGGTGGGAGTAACAATGATTTTTCGGTAGGAGTGACTATGATTCTTCGGTGGGAGTAACTATGATTCTCCCGTGGGAGTAACTATGATTCTCTCGTGGGAGTAACTATGATTCTTCGGTGGGAGTAACTATGATTCTTCGGTGGGAGTAACTATGATTCTTCGGTGGGAGTAACTATGATTCTTCGGTGGGAGTAACTATGATTCTTCGGTGGGAGTAACCATGATTCTTCGGTGGGAGTAACTATGATTCTTCGGTGGGAGTAACTATGATTCTTCGGTGGGAGTAACCATGATTCTTCGGTGGGAGTAACTATGATTCTTCGGTGGGAGTAACTATGATTCTTCGGTGGGAGTAACTATGATTCTTCGGTGGGAGTAACTATGATTCTTCGGTGGGAGTAACTATGACTCTTCGGTGGGAGTAACTATGATTCTTCGGTGGGAGTAACTATGATTCTTCCGTGGGAGTAACTATGATTCTTCGGTTGGAGTAACTATGATTCTTCGGTTGGAGTAACTATGATTCTTCGGTGGGAGTAACTATGATTCTTCGGTGGGAGTAACTATGATTCTTCGGTGGGAGTAACTATGATTCTTCGGTGGGAGTAACTATGATTCTTCGGTGGGAGTAACAATGATTCTTCCGTGGGAGTAACTATGATTCTTATGTAGGAGTAACTATGGTTCTTCGGTTGGAGTAACTATGATTCTTCGGTGGGAGTAACTATGATTCTTCGGTGGGAGTAACTATGATTCTTCGGTGGGAGTAACTATGATTCTTCGGTGGGAGTAACTATGATTCTTCGGTGGGAGTAACTATGATTCTTCGGTGGGAGTAACCATGATTCTTCGGTGGGAGTAACTATGATTCTTCGGTGGGAGTAACTATGACTCTTCGGTGGGAGTAACTATGATTCTTCGTTGGGAGTAACTATGATTCTTCGGTGGGAGTAACTATGATTCTTCGGTGGGAGTAACTATGATTCTTCGGTGGGAGTAACTATGATTCTTCGGTGGGAGTAACTATGATTTTTCGGTGGGAGTAAATATGATTCTTCCGTGGGAGTAACTATGATTCTTCGGTGGGAGTAACTATGATTCTTCTGTTGGAGTAACTACGATTCTTCGGTGGGAGTAACTATGATTCTTCGGTGGGAGTAACTATGATTCTTCCGTAGGAGTAACTATGGTTCTTCGGTTGGAGTAACTATGATTCTTCGTTGGGAGTAACTATGATTCTTCGGTGGGAGTAACTATGATTCTTCGGTGGGAGTAACTATGAATCTTCGGTGGGAGTAACTATGATTCTTCGGTGGGAGTAACTATGATTCTTCGGTGGGGGTAACTATGATTCTTCGGTGGGAGTAACTATGATTCTTCGGTGGGAGTAACTATGATTCTTCGGTGGGAGTAACGATGATTCTTCGGTGGGAGTAACTATGATTCTTCGGTGGGAGTAACTATGATTCTTCGGTGGGGTATCATATGACGCGGAATTTCCTCAGGATTACGATTCCATATTCGCTTTTGCCGGATCTCTTCAATTAAGCGAGAAAAATGCAAATTTGTCTGGGGGGAAGTAACTATGACTATGTACTTCAAAGGACGATTCTCGATAAACCAAGGTAGTTATCGAAAAGGTAAAAGCGGATTTGACTTCTGCGGCCCGAAATCTACAAGAAAATGTATTAAGTGAATTTTCGAAAATTTTGTTGAAAATTGGTAGAAAATTGAGGTCATTTTGCATATTTTTGAACATTTCAAAGGACGATTCTGGGAAAACCATTGGAGTTATCGAAGAAATGAAAACGGATATGGCTTCTGCGGCCCGAAATGTGCAAGAAAATATATTAAGTGAAATTTCGAAAATTTTGTTAAAAATTGATGGGAAATTGAGGTCATTTTGCATATTTTTGAATAATTCAAAGGACAATTCTGGGAAAACCATTGAAGTTATCGAAGAAATGAAAACGGATATGACAACTGTGGCGAAAAAGGACGAAAAAAGATACTAAGAACGAAAAAGGACGAAGATGGACGAAAGAGGACGAAAAAAGTCGAAAAAGGACATAAAACGGCGAGAAAGGACGAAGAAGGACGAAAAAGGATAAAAGGGACGAAAAAGGACGGAAAAGAACGAAAAAGAAACCAAAAATGAAGAGAAGGGCAAAAAGGGTAAAGAGAATTTTGGAGGGGAGTAACTATGATTCTTCCGCGGGAGTAACTATGATTCTTCCGTGGGAGTAACTATGATTCTTCGGTGGGAGTAACTATGATTCTTCGGTGGGAGTAACTATGATTCTTCGGTGGGAGTAACTATGATCCTTCGGTGGGAGTAAATATGATTCTTCGGTGGGAGTAACTATGATTCTTTGGTGGGAGTAACTATGATTCTTCGGTGGGAGTAACTATGATTCTTCGGTGGGAGTAACTATGATTCTTCTGTGGGAGTAACTATGATTCTTCGGTGGGAGTAACTATGATTCTTCGGTGGGAGCAACTATCATTCTTCGGTGGGAGTAACTATCATTCTTCGGTGGGAGTAACTATGATTCTTCGGTGGGAGTAACTATGATTCTTCGGTGGGAGTAACTATGTTTCTTCGGTGGGAGTAACTATGATTCTTCGGTGGGAGTAACTATGATTCTTCGGTGGGAGTAACTATGATTCTTCGGTGGGAGTAACTATGATTCTCCGGTGGGAGTAACTATGATTCTTCCGTGGGAGTAACTATGATTCTTCGGTGGGAGTAACTATGATTCTTCGGTGGGAGTAACTATGATTCTTCGGTGGGAGTAACTATGATTCTTCGGTGGGAGTAACTATGATTCTTCGGTGGGAGTAACTATGATTCCTCGGTGGGAGTAACTATGATTCTTCGTTGGGAGTAACTATGATTCTTCGGTGGGAGTAACTATGATTCTTCGGTGGGGTATCATATGACGCGAAATTTCCTCAGAATTACGGTTCCATATTCGCTTTTGCCGGATCTCTTCAATTAAGCGAGAAAAATGCAAATTTGTCTGGGGGGAAGTAACTATGACTATGTACTTCAAAGGACGATTCTCGATAAACCAAGGTAGTTATCGAAGAGGTGAAAGCGGATTTGACTTCTGCGGCCCGAAATCTACAAGAAAATGTATTAAGTGAAATTTCGAAAATTTTGTTGAAAATTGGTAGAAAATTGAGGTCATTTTGCATATTTTTGAACATTTCAAAGGACGATTCTGGGAAAACCATTGGAGTTATCGAAGAAATGAAAACGGATATGACTACTGTGGCGAAAAAGGACGAAAAAGGATACTAAGAACGAAAAAGGACGAAGATGGACGAAAGAGGACGAAAAAAGTCGAAAAAGGACATAAAACGGCGAAAAAGGACGAAGAAGGACGAAAAAGGATAAAAGGGAGGAAAAAGGACGGAAAAGAACGAAAAAGAAACCAAAAACGAAGAGAAGGGCAAAAAGGGTAAAGAGAATTTTGGAGGGGAGTTACTATGATCCTTCGGTGGGAGTAACTATGATTCTTCGGTGGGAGTATCTATGATTCTTCGGTGGGAGTAACTATGATTCTTCGGTGGGAGTAACTATGATTCTTCGGTGGGAGTAACTATGATTCTTCGGTGGGAGTAACTATGATTCTTCGGTGGGAGTAACTATGATTCTTCGGTGGGAGTAACTATGATTCTTCGGTGGGAGTAACTATGATTCTTCGGTGGGAGTAACTATGATTCTTCGGTGGGAGTAACTATGATTCTTCGGTGGGAGTAACTATGAATCGTCGGTGGGAGTAACTATGATCCTTCGGTGGGAGTAACTATGATTCTTCGGTGGGAGTAACTATGATTCTTCGGTGGGAGTAACTATGATTCTTCGGTGGGAGTAACTAAGATTCTTCCGTGGGAGTAACTATGATTCTTCGGTTGGAGTAAATATGATTCTTCGGTTGGAGTAACTATGATTCTTCGGTGGGAGTAACTATGATTCTTCGGTGGGAGTAACTATGATTCTTCGGTGGGAGTAACTATGATTCTTCGGTGGAAGTAACTATGATTCTTCGGTGGGAGTAACTATGATTCTTCGGTGGGAGTAACAATGATTCTTCGGTGGGAGTAACAATGATTCTTCGGTGGGAGTAACTATGAATCGTCGGTGGGAGTAACTATGATTCTTCGGTGGGAGTAACTATGATTCTTCGGTGGGAGTAACTATGATTATTCGGTGGGAGTAACTATGATTCTTCGGTGGGAGTAACTATGATTCTTCGGTTGGAGTAACTATGATTCTTCGGTGGGAGTAACTATGATTCTTCGGTGGAAGTAACTATGATTCTTCGGTGGGAGTAACTATGATTCTTCGGTGGGAGTAACAATGATTCTTCGGTGGGCGTAACTATGAATCATCGGTGGGAGTAACTATTATTCTTCGGAGGGAGTAACTATGATTCTTCGGTGGGAGTAACTATGATTCTTCGGTTGGAGTAACTATGATTCTTCGGTGGGGGTAACTATGATTCTTCGATGGGAGTAACTATGATTCTTCGGTGGGAGTAACTATGATTGTTCGGTGGGAGTAACTATGATTCTTCGGTGGGAGTAACTATGATTCTTCGGTGGGAGTAACTATGATTCTTCGGTGGGAGTAACTATGAATCGTCGGTGGGAGTAACCATGATCCTTCGGTGGGAGTAACTATGATTCTTCGGTGGGAGTAACTATGATACTTCGGTGGGAGTAACTATGATTCTTCGGTGGGAGTAACTAAGATTCTTCCGTGGGAGTAACTATGATTCTTCGGTGGGAGTAACTATGATTCTTCGGTGGGAGTAACTAAGATTCTTACGTGGGAGTAACTATGATTCTTCGGTTGGAGTAAATATGATTCTTCGGTTGGAGTAACTATGATTCTTCGGTGGGAGTAACTATGATTCTTCGGTGGGAGTAACTATGATTCTTCGGTGGGAGTAACTATGATTCTTCGGTGGAAGTAACTATGATTCTTCGGTGGGAGTAACTATGATTCTTCGGTGGGAGTAACTATGATTCTTCGGTGGGGTATCATATGACGCGGAATTTCCTCAGGATTACGATTCCATATTCGCTTTTGCCGGATCTCTTCAATTAAGCGAGAAAAATGCAAATTTGTCTGGGGAAGTAACTATGACTATGTACTTCAAAGGACGATTCTCGATAAACCAAGGTAGTTATCGAAGAGGTGAAAGCGGATTTGAATTCTGCGGCCCGAAATATACAAGAAAATGTATTAAGTGAAATTTCGAAAATTTTGTTGAAAATTGGTAGAAAATTGAGGTCATTCTGCATATTTTTGAACATTTCAAAGGACGATTCTGGGAAAACCATTGGAGTTATCGAAGAAATGAAAACGGATATGGCTTCTGCGGCCCGAAATGTGCAAGAAAATGTATTAAGTGAAATTTCGAAAATTTTGTTAAAAATTGATGGGAAATTGAGGTCATTTTGCATATTTTTGAATATTTCAAAGGACGATTCTGGGAAAACCATTGAAGTTATCGAAGAAATGAAAACGGATATGACCACTGTGGCGAAAAAGGACGAAAAAGGATAAAAGGGACGAAAAAGGACGGAAAAGAACGAAAAAGAAACCATAAATGAAGAGAAGGGCAAAAAGGGTGAAGAGCATTTTGGAGGGGAGTAACTATGATTCTTCGGTGGGAGTAACTATGATTCTTCGGTGGGAGTAACTATGATTCTTCGGTGGGAGTAACTATGATTCTTCGGTAGGAGTAACTATGATTCTTCGGTGGGAGTAACTATGATTCTTCGGTGGGAGTAACTATGATTCTTCGGTAGGAGTAACTATGATTCTTCGGTGGGAGTAACTATGATTCTTCGGTGGGAGTAACTATGATTATTCGGTGGGAGTAACTATGATTCTTCGGTGGGAGTAACTATGATTCTTCGGTGGGAGTAACTATGATTCGTCGGTGGGAGTAACTATGATTCTTCGGTGGGAGTAACTATGATTCTTCGGTGGGAGTAACTATGATTCTTCGGTGGGAGTAACTATGATTCTTCTGTGGGAGTAACTATGATTCTTCGGTGGGAGTAACTACGATTCTTCGGTGGGAGTAACCACGATTCTTCGGTGGGAGTAACCATGATTCTTCGGTGGGAGTAACTATGATTCTTCGGTGGGAGTAACTATGATTCTTCGGTGGGAGTAACAATGATTCTTCGGTGGGAGTAACTATGATCCTTCGGTGGGAGTAACAATGATTCTTCGGTGGGAGTAACTTTGATTCTTCGGTGGGAGTAACTATGATTCTTGTGTGGGAGTAACTATGATTCTTCGGTGGGAGTAACTACGATTCTTCGGTGGGAGTAACCACGATTCTTCGGTGGGAGTAACCATGATTCTTCGGTGGGAGTAACTATGATTCTTCGGTGGGAGTAACTATGATTCTTCGGTGGGAGTAACTATGATTCTTCGGTGGGAGTAACTATGATTCTTCGGTGGGAGTAACTATGATTCTTCGGTGGGAGTAACTATGATCCTTCGGTGGGAGTAACAATGATTCTTCGGTAGGAGTAACTATGATTCTTCGGTGGGAGTAACTATGATTCTTCGGTGGGAGTAACTATGATTCTCCCGTGGGAGTAACTATGATTCTCCCGTGGGAGTAACTATGATTCTTCGGTGGGAGTAACTATGATTCTTCGGTGGGAGTAACTATGATTATTCGGTGGGAGTAACTATGATTCTTCGGTGGGAGTAACTATGATTCTTCGGTGGGAGTAACTATGATTCTTCGGTGGGAGTAACTATGATTCGTCGGTGGGAGTAACTATGATTCTTCGGTGGGAGTAACTATGATTCTTCGGTGGGAGTAACTATGATTCTTCGGTGGGAGTAACTATGATTCTTCGGTGGGAGTAACTATGATTCTTCGGTGGGAGTAACTATGATTCTTCGGTAGGAGTAACTATGATTCTTCGGTGGGAGTAACTATGATTCTTCGGTGGGAGTAACTATGATTCTTCGGTAGGAGTAACTATGATTCTTCGGTGGGAGTAACTATGATTCTTCGGTGGGAGTAACTATGATTCTTCGGTGGGAGTAACTATGATTCTTCGGTGGGAGTAACTATGATTCTTCGGTGGGAGTAACTATGATTCTTCGGTGGGAGTAACTATGATTCTTCGGTGGGAGTAACTATGATTCTTCGGTGGGAGTAACTATGACTCTTCGGTGGGAGTAACTATGATTCTTCGGTGGGAGTAACTATGATCCTTCGGTGGGAGTAACAATGATTCTTCGGTGGGAGTAACTTTGATTCTTCGGTGGGAGTAACTATGATTCTTCTGTGGGAGTAACTATGATTCTTCGGTGGGAGTAACTACGATTCTTCGGTGGGAGTAACCACGATTCTTCGGTGGGAGTAACCATGATTCTTCGGTGGGAGTAACTATGATTCTTCGGTGGGAGTAACTATGATTCTTCGGTGGGAGTAACTATGATTCTTCGGTGGGAGTAACTATGATTCTTCGGTGGGAGTGACTATGATTCTTCGGTGGGAGCAACTATGATTCTTCGGTGGGAGTAACTATGAATCGTCGGTGGGAGTAACTATGATTCTTCGGTGGGAGTAACTATGATTCTTCGGTGGGAGTAACTATGATTCTTCGGTGGGAGTAACTATGATTTTTCGGTGGGAGTAACTATGATTCTTCGGTTGGAGTAACTATGAATCTTCGGTGGGGGTAACTATGATTCTTCGGTGGGAGTAACTATGATTCTTCGGTGGGAGTAACTATGATTCTTCGGTGGGAGTAACAATGATTCTTCGGTGGGAGTAACTATGAATCGTCAGTGGGAGTAACTATTATTCTTCGGTGGGAGTAACTATGATTCTTCGGTGGGAGTAACTATGGTTCTTCGGTTGGAGTAACTATGATTCTTCGGTGGGAGTAACTATGATTCTTCGGTGGGAGTAACTATGATTCTTCGGTGGGAGTAACTATGACTCTTCGGTTTGAGTAACTATGATTCTTCGGTGGGAGTAACAATGATTCTTCGGTGGGAGTAACTATGAATCGTCGGTGGGAGTAACTATGATTCTTCGGTGGGAGTAACTATGATTCTTCGGTGGGAGTAACTATGATTCTTCGGTGGGAGTAACTATGATTCTTCGGTGGGAGTAACTATGATTCTTCGGTGGGAGTAACAATGATTCTTCGGTGGGAGTAACTATGAATCGTCGGTGGGAGTAACCATGATTCTTCGGTGGGAGTAACTATGATTCTTCGGTGGGAGTAACTATGATTCTTCGGTGGGAGTAACTATGATTCTTCGGTGGGAGTAACTATGATTCTTCGGTGGGAGTAACTATGATTCTTCGGTGGGAGTAACTATGATTCTTCGGTGGGAGTAACCATGATTCTTCAGTGGGAGTAACTATGATTCTTCGGTGGGAGTAACTATGATTCTTCGGTGGGAGTAACTATGATTCTTCGGTGGGAGTAACTATGATTCTTCGGTGGGAGTAACTATGATTCTTCGGTGGGAGTAACAATGATTCTTCGGTGGGAGTAACTATGAATCGTCGGTGGGAGTAACTATGATTCTTCGGTGGGAGTAACTATGATTCTTCGGTGGGAGTAACTATGATTCTTCGGTGGGAGTAACTATGATCCTTCGGTGGGAGTAACTATGATTCTTCGGTGGGAGTAAGTATGATTCTTCGGTGGGAGTAACTATGATTCTTCAGTGGGAGTAACTATGATTCTTCGGTGGGAGTGACTATGATTCTTCAGTGGGAGTGACTATGATTCTTCGGTGGGAGTAACTATGATTCTTCGGTGGGAGTAACTATGATTCTTCAGTGGGAGTAACTATGATTCTTCGGTGGGAGTGACTATGATTCTTCAGTGGGAGTGACTATGATTCTTCGGTGGGAGTGACTATGATTCTTCGGTGGGAGTAACTATGATTCTTCAGTGGGGGTAACTATGATTCTTCGGTGGGAGTGACTATGATTCTTCGGTGGGAGTAACTATGATTCTTCGGTGAGAGTAACTATGATTCTTCGGTGGGAGTAACTATGATTCTTCGGTGGGAGTAACTATGATTCTTCGGTGTGAGTAACTATGACTCTTCGGTGGGAGTAACTATGATTCTTCGGTGGGAGTAACTATGATTCTTCGGTGGGAGTAACTATGATTCTTCGGTGGGAGTAACTATGATCCTTCGGTGGGAGTAACTATGATTTTTCGGTGGGAGTAACTATGATTCTTCGGAGGGAGTAACTGTGATTCTTCGGTGGGAGTAACTATGATTCTTCGGTGGGAGTAACTATGATTCTTCGGTGGGAGTAACTATGATTCTTCGGTGGGAGTAACTATGATTCTTCGGTGGGGTATCATATGACGCGGAATTTCCTCAGGATTACGATTCCATATTCGCTTTTGCCGGATCTCTTCAATTAAGCGAGAAAAATGCAAATTTGTCTGGGGGGAAGTAACTATGACTATGTACTTCAATGGACGATTCTCGATAAACCAAGGTAGTTATCGAAGAGGTGAAAGCGGATTTGACTTCTGCGGCCCGAAATCTACAAGAAAATGTATTAAGTGAAATTTCGAAAATTTTGTTGAAAATTGGTAGAAAATTGAGGTCATTTTGCATATTTTTGAACATTTCAAAGGACGATTCTGGGAAAACCATTGGAGTTATCGAAGAAATGAAAACGGATATGACGACTGTGGCGAAAAAGGACGAAAAAGGATACTAAGAACGAAAAAGGACGAAGATGGACGAAATTGGACGAAAAAAGTCGAAAAAGGACATAAAACGGCGAGAAAGGACGAAGAAGGACGAGAAAGGATAAAAGGGACGAAAAAGGACGGAAAAGAACGAAAAAGAAACCAAAAATGAAGAGAAGGGCAAAAAGGGTAAAGAGAATTTTGGAGGGGAGTAACTATGATTCTTCGGTGGGAATAACTATGATTCTTCGGTGGGAGTAACTATGATTCTTCGGTGGGAGTAACTATGATTCTTCGGTGGGAGTAACTATGATTCTTCGGTGGGAGTAACTATGATTCTTCGGTGGGAGTAACTATGATTCTTCGGTGGGAGTAACTATGATTCTTCGGTGGGAGTAACTATGATTCTTCGGTGGGAGTAACTATGATTCTTCGGTGGGAGTAACTATGATTCTTCGGTGGGAGTAACTGTGATTCGTCGGTGGGAGTAACTATGATTCTTCGGTGGGAGTAACTATGATTCTTCGGTGGGAGTAACTATGATTCTTCGGTGGGAGTAACCATGATTCTTCCGTGGGAGTAACTATGATACTTCGGTGGGAGCAACAGTGATTCTTCGGTTGGAGTAACTATGATTCTTCGGTGGGAGTAACTATGATTCTTCGGTGGGAGTGACTATGATTCTTCGGTGGGAGTAACTATGATTCTTCGGTGGGGTATCATATGACGCGGAATTTCCTCAGGATTACGATTCCATATTCGCTTTTGCCGGATCTCTTCAATTAAGCGAGAAAAATGCAAATTTGTCTGGGGGGAAGTAACTATGACTATGTACTTCAAAGGACGATTCTCGATAAACCAAAGTAGTTATCGAAGAGGTGAAAGCGGATTTGACTTCTGCGGCCCGAAATCTACAAGAAAATATATTAAGTGAAATTTCGAAAATTTTCTTGAAAATTGGTAGAAAATTGAGGTCATTTTGCATATTTTTGAACATTTGAAAGGACGATTCTGGGAAAACCATTGGAGTTATCGAAGAAATGAAAACGGATATGGCTTCTGCGGCCCGAAATGTGCAAGAAAATCTATTAAGTGAAATTTCGAAAATTTTGTTAAAAATTGATGGGAAATTGAGGTCATTTTGCATATTTTTGAATAATTCAAAGGACAATTCTGGGAACACCATTGAAGTTATCGAAGAAATGAAAACGGATATGACTACTGTGGCGAAAAAGGACGAAAAAGGATACTGAGAACGAAAAAGGACGAAGATGGACGAAAGAGGACGAAAAAAGTCGAAAGAGGACATAAAACGGCGAGAAAGGACGAAGAAGGACGAAAAAGGATAAAAGGGACGAAAAAGGACGGAAAAGAACGAAAAAGAAACCAAAAATGAAGAGAAGGGCAAAAAGGGTAAAGAGAATTTTGGAGGGGAGTAACTATGATTCTTCCGTGGGAGTAACTATGATTCTTCGGTGGGAGTAACTATGATTCTTCGGTGGGAGTAACTATGATTCTTCGGTGGGAGTAACTATGATTCTTCGGTGGGAGTAACTATGATTCTTCGGTGGGAGTAACAATGATTCTTCCGTGGGAGTAACTATGATTCTTCCGTAGGAGTAACTATGGTTCTTCGGTTGGAGTAACTATGATTCTTCGGTGGGAGTAACTATGATTCTTCGGTGGGAGTAACTATGATTCTTCGGTGGGAGTAACTATGATTCTTCGGTGGGAGTAACTATGATTCTTCGGTGGGAGTAACTATGATTCTTCGGTGGGAGTAACCATGATTCTTCGGTGGGAGTAACTATGATTCTTCGGTGGGAGTAACTATGATTCTTCGGTGGGAGTAACTATGATTCTTCGGTGGGAGTAACTATGATTCTTCGGTGGGAGTAACTATGACTCTTCGGTGGGAGTAACTATGATTCTTCGGTGGGAGTAACTATGATTCTTCCGTGGGAGTAACTATGATTCTTCGGTTGGAGTAACTATGATTCTTCGGTTGGAGTAACTATGATTCTTCGGTGGGAGTAACTATGATTCTTCGGTGGGAGTAACTATGATTCTTCGGTGGGAGTAACTATGATTCTTCGGTGGGAGTAACTATGATTCTTCGGTGGGAGTAACAATGATTCTTCCGTGGGAGTAACTATGATTCTTATGTAGGAGTAACTATGGTTCTTCGGTTGGAGTAACTATGATTCTTCGGTGGGAGTAACTATGATTCTTCGGTGGGAGTAACTATGATTCTTCGGTGGGAGTAACTATGATTCTTCGGTGGGAGTAACTATGATTCTTCGGTGGGAGTAACTATGATTCTTCGGTGGGAGTAACCATGATTCTTCGGTGGGAGTAACTATGATTCTTCGGTGGGAGTAACTATGACTCTTCGGTGGGAGTAACTATGATTCTTCGTTGGGAGTAACTATGATTCTTCGGTGGGAGTAACTATGATTCTTCGGTGGGAGTAACTATGATTCTTCGGTGGGAGTAACTATGATTCTTCGGTGGGAGTAACTATGATTTTTCGGTGGGAGTAAATATGATTCTTCCGTGGGAGTAACTATGATTCTTCGGTGGGAGTAACTATGATTCTTCTGTTGGAGTAACTACGATTCTTCGGTGGGAGTAACTATGATTCTTCGGTGGGAGTAACTATGATTCTTCCGTAGGAGTAACTATGGTTCTTCGGTTGGAGTAACTATGATTCTTCGGTGGGAGTAACTATGATTCTTCGGTGGGAGTAACTATGATTCTTCGGTGGGAGTAACTATGATTCTTCGGTGGGAGTAACTATGATTCTTCCGTAGGAGTAACTATGGTTCTTCGGTTGGAGTAACTATGATTCTTCGGTGGGAGTAACTATGATTCTTCGGTGGGAGTAACTATGATTCTTCGGTGGGAGTAACTATGATTCTTC
Organism: Zophobas morio; assembly: GCF_036711695.1. Taxonomy (NCBI): domain Eukaryota; kingdom Metazoa; phylum Arthropoda; class Insecta; order Coleoptera; family Tenebrionidae; genus Zophobas; species Zophobas morio. The sequence goes on from NW_026972337.1 coordinate 199,697, forward strand.
GGTGGGAGTAACTATGATTCTTCGGTGGGAGTAACTATGATTCTTCGGTGGGAGTAACTATGATTCTTCGGTGGGAGTAACTATGATTCTTCGGTGGGAGTAACTATGATTCTTCGGTGGGAGTAACTATGATTCTTAGGTGGGAGTAACCATGATTCTTCGGTGGGAGTAACTATGATTCTTCGGTGGGAGTAACCATGATTCTTCGGTTGGAGTAACTATGATTCTTCGGTTGGAGTAACTATGATTCTTCGGTGGGAGTAACTATGATTCTTCGGTGGGAGTAACTATGATTCTTCGGTGGGAGTAACTATGATTCTTCTGTGGGAGAAACTATGATTCTTCGGTGGGAGTAACTATGATTCTTCGGTGGGAGTAACTATGATTCTTCGGTGGGAGTAACTATGATTCTTCTGTGGGAGAAACTATGATTCTTCGGTTGGAGTAACTATGATTCTTCGGTTGGAGTAACTATGATTCTTCGGTGGGAGTAACTATGATTCTTCGGTGGGAGTAACTATGATTCTTCGGTGGGAGTAACTATGATTCTTCGGTGGGAGTAACTATGATTCTTCGGTGGGAGTAACAATGGTTCTTCCGTGGGAGTAACTATGATTCTTCCGTAGGAGTAACTATGGTTCTTCGGTTGGAGTAACTATGATTCTTCGGTGGGAGTAACTATGATTCTTCGGTGGGAGTAACTATGATTCTTCGGTGGGAGTAACCATGATTCTTCGGTTGGAGTAACTATGATTCTTCGGTTGGAGTAACTATGATTCTTCGGTGGGAGTAACTATGATTCTTCGGTGGGAGTAACTATGATTCTTCGGTGGGAGTAACTATGATTCTTCTGTGGGAGAAACTATGATTCTTCGGTGGGAGTAACTATGATTCTTCGGTGGGAGTAACTATGATTCTTCGGTGGGAGAAACTATGATTCTTCGGTGGGAGTAACTATGATTCTTCGGTGGGAGTAACGATGATTCTTCGGTGGGAGTAACTATGATTCTTCGGTGGGAGTAACTATGATTCTTCGGTGGGAGTAACTATGATTCTTCGGTGGGAGTAACTATGATTCTTCGGTGGGAGTAACCATGATTCTTCGGTGGGAGTAACTATGATTCTTCGGTGGGAGTAACTATGATTCTTCGGTGGGAGTAACTATGATTCTTCGGTGGGAGTAACTATGATTCTTCGGTGGGAGTAACGATGATTCTTCGGTGGGAGTAACTATGATTCTTCGGTGGGAGTAACTATGATTCTTCGGTGGGGTATCATATGACGCGGAATTTCCTCAGGATTACGATTCCATATTCGCTTTTGCCGGATCTCTTCAATTAAGCGAGAAAAATGCAAATTTGTCTGGGGGGAAGTAACTATGACTATGTACTTCAAAGGACGATTCTCGATAAACCAAGGTAGTTATCGAAAAGGTAAAAGCGGATTTGACTTCTGCGGCCCGAAATCTACAAGAAAATGTATTAAGTGAATTTTCGAAAATTTTGTTGAAAATTGGTAGAAAATTGAGGTCATTTTGCATATTTTTGAACATTTCAAAGGACGATTCTGGGAAAACCATTGGAGTTATCGAAGAAATGAAAACGGATATGGCTTCTGCGGCCCGAAATGTGCAAGAAAATATATTAAGTGAAATTTCGAAAATTTTGTTAAAAATTGATGGGAAATTGAGGTCATTTTGCATATTTTTGAATAATTCAAAGGACAATTCTGGGAAAACCATTGAAGTTATCGAAGAAATGAAAACGGATATGACAACTGTGGCGAAAAAGGACGAAAAAAGATACTAAGAACGAAAAAGGACGAAGATGGACGAAAGAGGACGAAAAAAGTCGAAAAAGGACATAAAACGGCGAGAAAGGACGAAGAAGGACGAAAAAGGATAAAAGGGACGAAAAAGGACGGAAAAGAACGAAAAAGAAACCAAAAATGAAGAGAAGGGCAAAAAGGGTAAAGAGAATTTTGGAGGGGAGTAACTATGATTCTTCCGCGGGAGTAACTATGATTCTTCCGTGGGAGTAACTATGATTCTTCGGTGGGAGTAACTATGATTCTTCGGTGGGAGTAACTATGATTCTTCGGTGGGAGTAACGATGATTCTTCGGTGGGAGTAACTATGATTCTTCGGTGGGAGTAACCATGATTCTTCGGTGGGAGTAACTATGATTCTTCGGTGGGAGTAACTATGATTCTTCGGTGGGAGTAACTATGATTCTTCGGTGGGAGTAACTATGATTCTTCGGTGGGAGTAACTATGATTCTTCGGTGGGAGTAACTATGATTCTTCGGTGGGAGTAACTATGATTCTTCGGTGGGAGTAACTATGATTCTTCGGTGGGAATAAATATGATTCTTCGGTGGGAGTAAATATGATTCTTCGGTGGGAGTAACTATGATTCTTCTGTTGGAGTAACTATGATTCTTCTGTTGGAGTAACTATGATTCTTCTGTTGGAGTAACTATGATTCTTCGGTGGGAGTAACTTTGATTCTTCGGTGGGAGTAACTATGATTCTTCGGTGGGAGTAACTATGATTCTTCGGTGGGAGTAACTATGATTCTTCGGTGGGAGTAACTATGATTCTTCGGTGGGAGTAACTATGATTCTTCGGTGGGAGTAACTATGATTCTTCGGTGGGAGTAACCATGATTCTTCGGTGGGAGTAACTATGATTCTTCGGTGGGATTAACTATGATCCTTCGGTGGGAGTAACTATGATTCTTCGGTGGGAGTAACTATGATTCTTCGGTGGGAGTAACTATGATTCTTCGGTGGGAGTAACTATGATTCTTCGGTGGGAGTAAAAATGATTCTTCCGTGGGAGTAACTATGATTCTTCCGTAGGAGTAACTATGGTTCTTCGGTTGGAGTAACTATGACTCTTCGGTGGGAGTAACTATGATTCTTCGGTGGGAGTAACTATGATTCTTCGGTGGGAGTAACTATGATTCTTCGGTGGGAGTAACTATGATTCTTCGGTGGGAGTAACTATGATTCTTCGGTGGGAGTAACCATGATTCTTCGGTGGGAGTAACTATGATTCTTCGGTGGGAATAGCTATGATTCTTCGGTGGGAGGAACTATGATTCTTCGGTGGGAGTAACTATGATTCTTCGGTGGGAGTAACTATGATTCTTCGGTGGGAGTAACTATGATTCTTCGGTGGGAGTAACTATGATTCTTCGGTGGGAGTGACTATAATTCTTCGGTGGGAGTAACTATGATTCTTCGGTGGGATTAACTATGATTCTTCGGTGGGAGTAACTATGATTCTTCGGTGGGAGTAACTATGATTCTTCGGTGGGAGTAACTATGATTCTTCGGTGGGAGTAACTATGATTCTTCGGTGGGAGTAACAATGATTCTTCCGTGGGAGTAACTAAGATTCTTCCGTAGGAGTAACTATGGTTCTTCGGTTGGAGTAACTATGATTCTTCGGTGGGAGTAACTATGATTCTTCGGTGGGAGTAACTATGATTCTTCGGTGGGAGTAACTATGATTCTTCGGTGGGAGTAACTATGATTCTTCGGTGGGAGTAACCATGATTCTTCGGTGGGAGTAACCATGATTCTTCGGTGGGAGTAACTATGATTCTTCGGTGGGAGTAACTATGATTCTTCGGTGGGAGTAACTATGATTCTTCTGTGGGAGAAACTATGATTCTTCGGTGGGAGTAACTATGATTTTTCGTTGGGAGTAACTATGACTCTTCGGTGGGAGCAACTATGATTCTTCGGTGGGAGTAACTATGATTCCCTGGTGGGAGTAACTATGATTCTTCGGTGGGAGTAACTATGATTCTTCGGTGGGAGTAACCATGATTCTTCGGTGGGAGTAACTATGATTCTTCGGTGGTAGTAACCATGATTCTTCGGTGGGAGTAACTATGATTCTTCGGTAGGAGCAACTATGATTCTTCGGTGGGAGTAACTATGATTCTTCGGTGGGAGTAACTATGATTCTTCGGTGGGAGTAACGATGATTCTTCGGTGGGAGTAAATATGATTCTTCGGTGGGAGTAACTATGATTCTTCGGTGGGAGTAACTATGATTCTTCGGTGGGAGTAACTATGATTCTTCGGTGGGAGTAACTATGATTTTTCGTTGGGAGTAACTATGATTCTTCGGTGGGAGTAACCATGATTCTTCGGTGGGAGTAACTATGATTCTTCGGTGGGAGTAACTATGATTCTTCTGTGGGAGAAACTATGATTCTTCGGTGGGAGTAACCATGATTCTTCGGTGGGAGTAACTATGATTCTTCGGTAGGAGCAACTATGATTCTTCGGTGGGAGTAACTATGATTCTTCGGTAGGAGCAACTATGATTCTTCGGTGGGAGTAACTATGATTCTTCGGTGGGAGTAACTATGATTCTTCGGTGGGAGTAACTATGATTCTTCGGTGGGAGTAACGATGATTCTTCGGTGGGAGTAAATATGATTCTTCGGTGGGAGTAACTATGATTCTTCGGTGGGAGTAACTATGATTCTTCGGTGGGAGTAACCATGATTCTTCGGTGGGAGTAAGTATGATTCTTCGGTGGGAGTAACTATGATTCTTCGGTGGGAGTAACTATGATTCTTCGGTGGGAGTAACTATGATTCTTCGGTGGGAGTAACTATGATTCTTCGGTGGGGGTAACTGTGATTCTTCGGTGGGAGTAACTATGATTCTTCGGTGGGAGTAACCATGATTCTTCGGTGGGAGTAACTATGATTCTTCGGTGGGAGTAACTATGATTCTTCTGTGGGAGAAGCTATGATTCTTCGGTGGGAGTAACCATGATTCTTCGGTGGGAGTAACTATGATTCTTCGGTGAGAGTAACTATGATTCTTCGGTGGGAGTAACTATGATTTTTCGTTGGGAGTAACTATGACTCTTCGGTGGGAGCAACTATGATTCTTCGGTGGGAGTAACTATGATTCCTCGGTGGGAGTAACTATGATTCTTCGGTGGGAGTAACTATGATTCTTCGGTGGGAGTAACTATGATTCTTCGGTGGGAGTAACTATGATTCTTCGGTGGGAGTAACTATGATTCTTCGGTGGGAGTAATTATGATTCTTCGGTGGGAGTAACTATGATTCTTCGGTGGGAGTAACTATGATTCTTCGGTGGGAGTAACTATGATTCTTCGGTGGGAGTAACTATGATTCTTCGGTGGGAGTAACTATGATTCTTCGGTGTGAGTAACTATGATTCTTCGGTGGGAGTAACTATGATTCTTCGGTGGGAGTACCCATGATTCTTCGGTGGGAGTAACTATGATTCTCCGGTGGGAGTAACTATGATTCTTCGGTGGGAGTAACTATGATTCTTCGGTGGGAGTAACTATGATTCTTCGGTGGGAGTAACTATGATTCTTCAGTGGGAGTAACTATGATTCTTCGGTGGGAGTAACTATGATTCTTCGGTGGGAGTAACTATGATTCTTCGGTGGGAGTAACTATGATTCTTCGGTGGGAGCAACTATGATTCTTCGGTGGGAGTAACTATGATTCTTCGGTGGGAGTAACTATGATTCTTCGGTGGGAGTAACTATGATTCTTCGGTGGGAGTAACTATGATTCTTCGGTGGGAGTAACTATGATTCTTCGGTGGGAGTAACTATGATTCTTCGGTGGGAGTAACCATGATTCTTCGGTGGGAGTAACTATGATTCTTCGGTGGGAGTAACTATGATTCTTCTGTGGGAGAAACTATGATTCTTCGGTGGGAGTAACTATGATTCTTCGGTGGGAGTAACTATGATTCTTCGGTGGGAGTAACTATGATTCTTCGGTGGGAGTAACTATGATTCTTCGGTGGGAGTAACGATGATTCTTCGGTGGGAGTAACTATGATTCTTCGGTGGGAGTAACTATGATTCTTCGGTGGGAGTAACTATGATTCTTCGGTGGGAGTAACTATGATTCTTCGGTGGGAGTAACCATGATTCTTCGGTGGGAGTAACTATGATTCTTCGGTGGGAGTAACTATGATTCTTCGGTGGGAGTAACTATGATTCTTCGGTGGGAGTAACTATGATTCTTCGGTGGGAGTAACTATGATTCTTCGGTGGGAGTAACTATGATTCTTCGGTGGGTGTAACTATGATTCTTCGGTGGGAGTAACCATGATTCTTCGGTGGGAGTAACTATGATTCTTCGGTGGGAGTAACTATGATTCTTCGGTGGGAGTAACTATGATTCTTCGGTGGGAGTAACTATGATTCTTCGGTGGGGTATCATATGACGCGGAATTTCCTCAGGATTACGATTCCATATTCGCTTTTGCCGGATCTCTTCAGTTAAGCGAGAAAAATGCAAATTTGTCTGGGGGGAAGTAACTATGACCATGTATTACAAAGGACGATTCTCGATAAACCAAGTTAGTTATCGAAGAGGTGAAAGCCGATTTGACTTCTGCGGCCCGAAATCTACAAGAAAATGTATTAAGTGAAATTTCGAATATTTTTTTGAAAATTGGTAGAAAATTGAGGTCATTTTGCATATTTTTGAACATTTCAAAGGACGATTCTGGGAAAACTATTGGAGTTATCGAAGAAATGAAAACGGATATGACGACTGTAGCGAAAAAGGACGAAAAAGGATACTAAGAACGAAAAAAGGCGAAGATGGACGAAAGAGGACGAAAAAGGATAAAAGGGACGAAAAAGGACGGAAAAGAACGAAAAAGAAACCAAAACTGAAGAGAAGGGCAAAAAGGGTAAAGAGAATTTTGGAGGGGAGTAACTATGATTCTTCGGTGGGAGTAACTATGATTCTTCGGTGGGAGTAACTATAATTCTTCGGTGGGAGTAACGATGATTCTTCGGTGGGAGTAACTATGATTCTTCGGTGGGAGTAACTATGATTCTTCGGTGGGAGTAACTATGATTCTTCGGTGGGAGTAACCATGATTCTTCGGTGGGAGTAACCATGATTCTTCGGTGGGAGTAACTATGATTCTTCGGTGGGAGTAACTATGATTCTTCAGTGGGAGTAACTATGATTCTTCGGTGGGAGTAACTATGATTCTTCGGTGGGAGTAACTATGATTCTTCGGTGGGAGTAACTATGATTCTTCGGTGGGAGCAACTATGATTCTTCGGTGGGAGCAACTATGATTCTTCGGTGGGAGTAACTATGATTCTTCGGTGGGAGTAACTATGATTCTTCGGTGGGAGTAACTATGATTCTTCGGTGGGAGTAATTATGATTCTTCGGTGGGAGTAACTATGATCCTTCGGTAGGAATAACTATGATTCTTCGGTTGGAGTAACTATGATTCTTCGGTGGGAGTAACTATGATTCTTCGGTGTAAGTAACTATGATCCTTCGGTGGGAGTAACTATGATCCTTCGGTGGGAGTAACTATGATTCTTCGGTGGGAGTTACTATGATTCTTCGGTGGGAGTAACTATGATTCTTCGGTGGGAGTAACTATGATTCTTCGGTGGGAGTAACTATGATTTTTCGGTGGGAGTAACAATGATTCTTCCGATGGGGTAACTATGATTCTTCCGTGGGAGTAACTATGGTTCTTCGGTTGGAGTAACTATGATTCTTCGGTGGGAGTAACTATGATTCTTCGGTGGGGTATCATATGACGCGGAATTTCCTCAGGAATACGATTCCATATTCGCTTTTGCCGGATCTCTTCAATTAAGCGAGAAAAATGCACATTTGTCTGGGGGGAAGTAACTATGACTATGTACTTCAAAGGACGATTCTCGATAAACCAAGGTAGTTATCGAAGAGGTGAAAGCGGATTTGAATTCTGCGGCCCGAAATCTACAAGAAAATATATTAAGTGAAATTTCGAAAATTTTGTTAAAAATTGATGGGAAATTGAGGTCATTTTGCATATTTTTGAATATTTCAAAGGACGATTCTGGGAAAACCATTGAAGTAATCGAAGAAATGAAAACGGATATGACTACTGTGGCGAAAAAGGACGAAAAAGAATAAAAGGGACGAAAAAGGACGGAAAAGAACGAAAAAGAAACCAAAAATGAAGAGAAGGGCAAAAAGGGTGAAGAGCATTTTGGAGGGGAGTAACTATGATTCTTCGGTGGGAGTAACTATGATTCTTCGGTGGGAGTAACTATGATTTTTCGGTGGGAGTAACTATGATTCCTCGGTGGGAGTAACTATGATTCCTCGGTGGGAGTAACTATGATTCTTCGGTGGGAATAACTATGATTCTTCGGTGGGAGTAACAATGATTCTTCGGTAGGAGTGACTATGATTCTTCGGTGGGAGTAACTATGATTCTTCGGTGGGAGTAACTATGATTCTTCGGTGGGAGTAACTATGAATCTTCGGTGGGAGTAACTATGATCCTTCGGTAGGAATAACTATGATTCTTCGGTGGGAGTAACTATGATTCTTCGGTGGGAGTAACTATGATTCTTCGGTGGGAGTAACTATGATTCTTCGGTGGGAGTAACTATGATCCTTCGGTGGGAGTAACTATGATTCTTCGGTGGGAGTTACTATGATTCTTCGGTGGGAGTAACTATGATTCTTCGGTGGGAGTAACTATGATTTTTCGGTGGGAGGAAAAATGATTCTTCCGATGGAGTAACTATGATTCTTCCGTGGGAGTAACTATGGTTCTTCGGTTGGAGTAACTATGATTCTTCGGTGGGAGTAACTATGATTCTTCGGTGGGGTATCATATGACGCGGAATTTCCTCAGGATTACGATTCCATATTCGCTTTTGCCGGATCTCTTCAATTAAGCGAGAAAAATGCAAATTTGTCTGGGGGGAAGTAACTATGACTATGTACTTCAAAGGACGATTCTCGATAAACCAAGGTAGTTATCGAAGCGGTGAAAGCGGATTTGAATTCTGCGGCCCGAAATCTACAAGAAAATGTATTAAGTGAAATTTCGAAAATTTTGTTGAAAATTTCTAGAAAATTGAGGTCATTCTGCATAATTTTGAACATTTCAAAGGACGATTCTGGGAAAACCATTGGAGTTATCGAAGAAATGAAAACGGATATGGCTTCTGCGGCCCGAAATGTGCAAGAAAATGTATTAAGTGAAATTTCGAAAATTTTGTTAAAAATTGATGGGAAATTGAGGTCATTTTGCATATTTTTGAATATTTCAAAGGACGATTCTGGGAAAACCATTGAAGTAATCGAAGAAATGAAAACGGATATGACTACTGTTTCGAAAAAGGACGAAAAAGGATAAAAGGGACGAAAAAGGACGGAAAAGAACGAAAAAGAAACCAAAAATGAAGAGAAGGGCAAAAAGGGTGAAGAGCATTTTGGAGGGGAGTAACTATGATTCTTCGGTGGGAGTAACTATGATTCTTCGGTGGGAGTAAATATGATTTTTCGGTGGGAGTAACTATGATTCTTCGGTGGGAGTAACTATGATTCTTCGGTGGGAGTAACTATGATTCTTCGGTGGGAGTAACTATGATTCTTCGGTGGGAGTAACTATGATTCTTCGGTGGGAGTAACTATGATTCTTCGGTGGGAGTAACAATGATTTTTCGGTAGGAGTGACTATGATTCTTCGGTGGGAGTAACTATGATTCTCCCGTGGGAGTAACTATGATTCTCTCGTGGGAGTAACTATGATTCTTCGGTGGGAGTAACTATGATTCTTCGGTGGGAGTAACTATGATTCTTCGGTGGGAGTAACTATGATTCTTCGGTGGGAGTAACTATGATTCTTCGGTGGGAGTAACTACGATTCTTCGGTGGGAGTAACTATGATTCTTCGGTGGGAGTAACTATGATTCTTCGGTGGGAGTAACTATGATTCTTCGGTGGGAGTAACTATGATTCTTCGGTGGGAGTAACAATGATTCTTCGGTGGGAGTAACTATGATTCTTCGGTGGGAGTAACTATGATTCTTCGGTGGGAGTAACTATGATTCTTCGGTGGGAGTAACAATGATTTTTCGGTAGGAGTGACTATGATTCTTCGGTGGGAGTAACTATGATTCTCCCGTGGGAGTAACTATGATTCTCTCGTGGGAGTAACTATGATTCTTCGGTGGGAGTAACTATGATTCTTCGGTGGGAGTAACTATGATTCTTCGGTGGGAGTAACTATGATTCTTCGGTGGGAGTAACTATGATTCTTCGGTGGGAGTAACCATGATTCTTCGGTGGGAGTAACTATGATTCTTCGGTGGGAGTAACTATGATTCTTCGGTGGGAGTAACCATGATTCTTCGGTGGGAGTAACTATGATTCTTCGGTGGGAGTAACTATGATTCTTCGGTGGGAGTAACTATGATTCTTCGGTGGGAGTAACTATGATTCTTCGGTGGGAGTAACTATGATTCTTCGGTGGGAGTAACTATGACTCTTCGGTGGGAGTAACTATGATTCTTCGGTGGGAGTAACTATGATTCTTCCGTGGGAGTAACTATGATTCTTCGGTTGGAGTAACTATGATTCTTCGGTTGGAGTAACTATGATTCTTCGGTGGGAGTAACTATGATTCTTCGGTGGGAGTAACTATGATTCTTCGGTGGGAGTAACTATGATTCTTCGGTGGGAGTAACTATGATTCTTCGGTGGGAGTAACAATGATTCTTCCGTGGGAGTAACTATGATTCTTATGTAGGAGTAACTATGGTTCTTCGGTTGGAGTAACTATGATTCTTCGGTGGGAGTAACTATGATTCTTCGGTGGGAGTAACTATGATTCTTCGGTGGGAGTAACTATGATTCTTCGGTGGGAGTAACTATGATTCTTCGGTGGGAGTAACTATGATTCTTCGGTGGGAGTAACCATGATTCTTCGGTGGGAGTAAATATGATTCTTCCGTGGGAGTAACTATGATTCTTCGGTGGGAGTAACTATGATTCTTCTGTTGGAGTAAATACGATTCTTCGGTGGGAGTAACTATGATTCTTCGGTGGGAGTAACTATGATTCTTCCGTAGGAGTAACTATGGTTCTTCGGTTGGAGTAACTATGATTCTTCGGTGGGAGTAACTATGATTCTTCGGTGGGAGTAACTATGATTCTTCGGTGGGAGTAACTATGATTCTTCGGTGGGAGTAACTATGATTCTTCGGTGGGAGTAACTATGATTCTTCGGTGGGAGTAACGATGATTCTTCGGTGGGAGTAACTATGATTCTTCGGTGGGAGTAACTATGATTCTTCGGTGGGGTATCATATGACGCGGAATTTCCTCAGGATTACGATTCCATATTCGCTTTTGCCGGATCTCTTCAATTAAGCGAGAAAAATGCAAATTTGTCTGGGGGGAAGTAACTATGGTTCTTCGGTTGGAGTAACTATGATTCTTCGGTGGGAGTAACTATGATTCTTCGGTGGGAGTAACTATGATTCTTCGGTGGGAGTAACTATGATTCTTCGGTGGGAGTAACTATGATTCTTCGGTGGGACTAACTATGATTCTTCGGTGGGAGTAACTATGATTCTTCGGTGGGAGTAACTATGATTCTTCGGTGGGAGTAACTATGATTCTTCGGTGGGAGTAACTATGATTCTTCGGTGGGAGTAACTATGATTCTTCGGTGGGAGTAACAATGATTCTTCCGTGGGAGTAACTATGATTCTTATGTAGGAGTAACTATGGTTCTTCGGTTGGAGTAACTATGATTCTTCGGTGGGAGTAACTATGATTCTTCGGTGGGAGTAACTATGATTCTTCGGTGGGAGTAACCATGATTCTTCGGTGGGAGTAACTATGATTCTTCGGTGGGAGTAACTATGATTCTTCGGTGGGAGTAACTATGATTCTTCGGTGGGAGTAACTATGATTCTTCGGTGGGAGTAACTATGATTCTTCGGTGGGAGTAACTATGATTCTTCGGTGGGAGTAACTATGACTCTTCGGTGGGAGTAACTATGATTCTTCGGTGGGAGTAACTATGATTCTTCCGTGGGAGTAACTATGATTCTTCGGTTGGAGTAACTATGATTCTTCGGTTGGAGTAACTATGATTCTTCGGTGGGAGTAACTATGATTCTTCGGTGGGAGTAACTATGATTCTTCGGTGGGAGTAACTATGATTCTTCGGTGGGAGTAACTATGATTCTTCGGTGGGAGTAACAATGATTCTTCCGTGGGAGTAACTATGATTCTTATGTAGGAGTAACTATGGTTCTTCGGTTGGAGTAACTATGATTCTTCGGTGGGAGTAACTATGATTCTTCGGTGGGAGTAACTATGATTCTTCGGTGGGAGTAACTATGATTCTTCGGTGGGAGTAACTATGATTCTTCGGTGGGAGTAACTATGATTCTTCGGTGGGAGTAACCATGATTCTTCGGTGGGAGTAAATATGATTCTTCCGTGGGAGTAACTATGATTCTTCGGTGGGAGTAACTATGATTCTTCTGTTGGAGTAAATACGATTCTTCGGTGGGAGTAACTATGATTCTTCGGTGGGAGTAACTATGATTCTTCCGTAGGAGTAACTATGGTTCTTCGGTTGGAGTAACTATGATTCTTCGGTGGGAGTAACTATGATTCTTCGGTGGGAGTAACTATGATTCTTCGGTGGGAGTAACTATGATTCTTCGGTGGGAGTAACTATGATTCTTCCGTAGGAGTAACTATGGTTCTTCGGTTGGAGTAACTATGATTCTTCGGTGGGAGTAACTATGATTCTTCGGTGGGAGTAACTATGATTCTTCGGTGGGAGTAACTATGATTCTTCGGTGGGAGTAACTATGATTCTTCGGTGGGAGTAACTATGATTCTTCGGTGGGAGTAACCATGATTCTTCGGTTGGAGTAACTATGATTCTTCGGTTGGAGTAACTATGATTCTTCGGTGGGAGTAACTATGATTCTTCGGTGGGAGTAACTATGATTCTTCGGTGGGAGTAACAATGATTCTTCCGTGGGAGTAACTATGATTCTTCCGTAGGAGTAACTATGGTTCTTCGGTTGGAGTAACTATGATTCTTCGGTGGGAGTAACTATGATTCTTCGGTGGGAGTAACTATGATTCTTCGGTGGGAGTAACGATGATTCTTCGGTGGGAGTAACTATGATTCTTCGGTGGGAGTAACCATGATTCTTCGGTGGGAGTAACTATGATTCTTCGGTGGGAGTAACTATGATTCTTCGGTGGGAGTAACTATGATTCTTCGGTGGGAGTAACTATGATTCTTCGGTGGGAGTAACTATGATTCTTCGGTGGGAGTAACTATGATTCTTCGGTGGGAGTAACTATGATTCTTCGGTGGGAGTAACTATGATTCTTCGGTGGGAGTAAATATGATTCTTCGGTGGGAGTAAATATGATTCTTCGGTGGGAGTAACTATGATTCTTCTGTTGGAGTAACTATGATTCTTCTGTTGGAGTAACTATGATTCTTCTGTTGGAGTAACTATGATTCTTCGGTGGGAGTAACTTTGATTCTTCGGTGGGAGTAACTATGATTCTTCGGTGGGAGTAACTATGATTCTTCGGTGGGAGTAACTATGATTCTTCGGTGGGAGTAACTATGATTCTTCGGTGGGAGTAACTATGATTCTTCGGTGGGAGTAACTATGATTCTTCGGTGGGAGTAACCATGATTCTTCGGTGGGAGTAACTATGATTCTTCGGTGGGATTAACTATGATCCTTCGGTGGGAGTAACTATGATTCTTCGGTGGGAGTAACTATGATTCTTCGGTGGGAGTAACTATGATTCTTCGGTGGGAGTAACTATGATTCTTCGGTGGGAGTAACAATGATTCTTCCGTGGGAGTAACAATGATTCTTCCGTAGGAGTAACTATGGTTCTTCGGTTGGAGTAACTATGATTCTTCGGTGGGAGTAACTATGATTCTTCGGTGGGAGTAACTATGATTCTTCGGTGGGAGTAACTATGATTCTTCGGTGGGAGTAACTATGATTCTTCGGTGGGAGTAACTATGATTCTTAGGTGGGAGTAACCATGATTCTTCGGTGGGAGTAACTATGATTCTTCGGTGGGAGTAACCATGATTCTTCGGTTGGAGTAACTATGATTCTTCGGTTGGAGTAACTATGATTCTTCGGTGGGAGTAACTATGATTCTTCGGTGGGAGTAACTATGATTCTTCGGTGGGAGTAACTATGATTCTTCTGTGGGAGAAACTATGATTCTTCGGTGGGAGTAACTATGATTCTTCGGTGGGAGTAACTATGATTCTTCGGTGGGAGTAACTATGATTCTTCTGTGGGAGAAACTATGATTCTTCGGTTGGAGTAACTATGATTCTTCGGTTGGAGTAACTATGATTCTTCGGTGGGAGTAACTATGATTCTTCGGTGGGAGTAACTATGATTCTTCGGTGGGAGTAACTATGATTCTTCGGTGGGAGTAACTATGATTCTTCGGTGGGAGTAACAATGATTCTTCCGTGGGAGTAACTATGATTCTTCCGTAGGAGTAACTATGGTTCTTCGGTTGGAGTAACTATGATTCTTCGGTGGGAGTAACTATGATTCTTCGGTGGGAGTAACTATGATTCTTCGGTGGGAGTAACCATGATTCTTCGGTTGGAGTAACTATGATTCTTCGCTTGGAGTAACTATGATTCTTCGGTGGGAGTAACTATGATTCTTCGGTGGGAGTAACTATGATTCTTCGGTGGGAGTAACTATGATTCTTCTGTGGGAGAAAATATGATTCTTCGGTGGGAGTAACTATGATTCTTCGGTGGGAGTAACTATGATTCTTCGGTGGGAGTAACTATGATTCTTCGGTGGGAGTAACTATGATTCTTCGGTGGGAGTAACGATGATTCTTCGGTGGGAGTAACTATGATTCTTCGGTGGGAGTAACTATGATTCTTCGGTGGGAGTAACTATGATTCTTCGGTGGGAGTAACTATGATTCTTCGGTGGGAGTAACCATGATTCTTCGGTGGGAGTAACTATGATTCTTCGGTGGGAGTAACTATGATTCTTCGGTGGGAGTAACTATGATTCTTCGGTGGGAGTAACTATGATTCTTCGGTGGGAGTAACGATGATTCTTCGGTGGGAGTAACTATGATTCTTCGGTGGGAGTAACTATGATTCTTCGGTGGGGTATCATATGACGCGGAATTTCCTCAGGATTACGATTCCATATTCGCTTTTGCCGGATCTCTTCAATTAAGCGAGAAAAATGCAAATTTGTCTGGGGGGAAGTAACTATGACTATGTACTTCAAAGGACGATTCTCGATAAACCAAGGTAGTTATCGAAAAGGTAAAAGCGGATTTGACTTCTGCGGCCCGAAATCTACAAGAAAATGTATTAAGTGAATTTTCGAAAATTTTGTTGAAAATTGGTAGAAAATTGAGGTCATTTTGCATATTTTTGAACATTTCAAAGGACGATTCTGGGAAAACCATTGGAGTTATCGAAGAAATGAAAACGGATATGGCTTCTGCGGCCCGAAATGTGCAAGAAAATATATTAAGTGAAATTTCGAAAATTTTGTTAAAAATTGATGGGAAATTGAGGTCATTTTGCATATTTTTGAATAATTCAAAGGACAATTCTGGGAAAACCATTGAAGTTATCGAAGAAATGAAAACGGATATGACAACTGTGGCGAAAAAGGACGAAAAAAGATACTAAGAACGAAAAAGGACGAAGATGGACGAAAGAGGACGAAAAAAGTCGAAAAAGGACATAAAACGGCGAGAAAGGACGAAGAAGGACGGAAAAGAACGAAAAAGAAACCAAAAATGAAGAGAAGGGCAAAAAGGGTAAAGAGAATTTTGGAGGGGAGTAACTATGATTCTTCCGCGGGAGTAACTATGATTCTTCCGTGGGAGTAACTATGATTCTTCGGTGGGAGTAACTATGATTCTTCGGTGGGAGTAACTATGATTCTTCGGTGGGAGTAACGATGATTCTTCGGTGGGAGTAACTATGATTCTTCGGTGGGAGTAACCATGATTCTTCGGTGGGAGTAACTATGATTCTTCGGTGGGAGTAACTATGATTCTTCGGTGGGAGTAACTATGATTCTTCGGTGGGAGTAACTATGATTCTTCGGTGGGAGTAACTATGATTCTTCGGTGGGAGTAACTATGATTCTTCGGTGGGAGTAACTATGATTCTTCGGTGGGAGTAACTATGATTCTTCGGTGGGAATAAATATGATTCTTCGGTGGGAGTAAATATGATTCTTCGGTGGGAGTAACTATGATTCTTCTGTTGGAGTAACTATGATTCTTCTGTTGGAGTAACTATGATTCTTCTGTTGGAGTAACTATGATTCTTCGGTGGGAGTAACTTTGATTCTTCGGTGGGAGTAACCATGATTCTTCGGTGGGAGTAACTATGATTCTTCGGTGGGAGTAACTATGATTCTTCGGTGGGAGTAACCATGATTCTTCGGTGGGAGTAACTATGATTCTTCGGTGGGAGTAACTATGATTCTTCGGTGGGAGTAACTATGATTCTTCGGTGGGAGTAACTATGATTCTTCGGTGGGAGTAACAATGATTCTTCCGTGGGAGTAACTATGATTCTTCCGTAGGAGTAACTATGGTTCTTCGGTTGGAGTAACTATGATTCTTCGGTGGGAGTAACTATGATTCTTCGGTGGGAGTAACTATGATTCTTCGGTGGGAGTAACTATGATTCTTCGGTGGGAGTAACTATGATTCTTCGGTGGGAGTAACTATGATTCTTCGGTGGGAGTAACCATGATTCTTCGGTGGGAGTAACTATGATTCTTCGGTGGGAGTAACTATGATTCTTCGGTGGGAGTAACTATGATTCTTCGGTGGGAGTAACTATGATTCTTCGGTGGGAGTAACTATGATTCTTCGGTGGGAGTAACTATGATTCTTCGGTGGGAGTAACTATGATTCTTCGGTGGGAGTGACTATAATTCTTCGGTGGGAGTAACTATGATTCTTCGGTGGGATTAACTATGATTCTTCGGTGGGAGTAACTATGATTCTTCGGTGGGAGTAACTATGATTCTTCGGTGGGAGTAACTATGATTCTTCGGTGGGAGTAACAATGATTCTTCCGTGGGAGTAACTAAGATTCTTCCGTAGGAGTAACTATGGTTCTTCGGTTGGAGTAACTATGATTCTTCGGTGGGAGTAACTATGATTCTTCGGTGGGAGTAACTATGATTCTTCGGTGGGAGTAACTATGATTCTTCGGTGGGAGTAACTATGATTCTTCGGTGGGAGTAACTATGATTCTTCGGTGGGAGTAACCATGATTCTTCGGTGGGAGTAACTATGATTCTTCGGTGGGAGTAACTATGATTCTTCGGTGGGAGTAACTATGATTCTTCTGTGGGAGAAACTATGATTCTTCGGTGGGAGTAACTATGATTTTTCGTTGGGAGTAACTATGACTCTTCGGTGGGAGCAATTATGATTCTTCGGTGGGAGTAACTATGATTCCCTGGTGGGAGTAACTATGATTCTTCGGTGGGAGTAACTATGATTCTTCGGTGGGAGTAACCATGATTCTTCGGTGGGAGTAACTATGATTCTTCGGTGGGAGTAACCATGATTCTTCGGTGGGAGTAACTATGATTCTTCGGTAGGAGCAACTATGATTCTTCGGTGGGAGTAACTATGATTCTTCGGTGGGAGTAACTATGATTCTTCGGTGGGAGTAACGATGATTCTTCGGTGGGAGTAAATATGATTCTTCGGTGGGAGTAACTATGATTCTTCGGTGGGAGTAACTATGATTCTTCGGTGGGAGTAACTATGATTCTTCGGTGGGAGTAACTATGATTTTTCGTTGGGAGTAACTATGATTCTTCGGTGGGAGTAACCATGATTCTTCGGTGGGAGTAACTATGATTCTTCGGTGGGAGTAACTATGATTCTTCTGTGGGAGAAACTATGATTCTTCGGTGGGAGTAACCATGATTCTTCGGTGGGAGTAACTATGATTCTTCGGTAGGAGCAACTATGATTCTTCGGTGGGAGTAATTATGATTCTTCGGTAGGAGCAACTATGATTCTTCGGTGGGAGTAACTATGATTCTTCGGTGGGAGTAACTATGATTCTTCGGTGGGAGTAACTATGATTCTTCGGTGGGAGTAACGATGATTCTTCGGTGGGAGTAAATATGATTCTTCGGTGGGAGTAACTATGATTCTTCGGTGGGAGTAACTATGATTCTTCGGTGGGAGTAACCATGATTCTTCGGTGGGAGTAACTATGATTCTTCGGTGGGAGTAACTATGATTCTTCGGTGGGAGTAACTATGATTCTTCGGTGGGAGTAACTATGATTCTTCGGTGGGAGTAACTATGATTCTTCGGTGGGGGTAACTGTGATTCTTCGGTGGGAGTAACTATGATTCTTCGGTGGGAGTAACTATGATTCCTCGGTGGGAGTAACTATGATTCTTCGGTGGGAGTAACTATGATTCTTCGGTGGGAGTAACTATGATTTTTCGGTGGGAGTAAATATGATTCTTCCGTGGGAGTAACTATGATTCTTCGGTGGGAGTAACTATGATTCTTCTGTTGGAGTAACTACGATTCTTCGGTGGGAGTAACTATGATTCTTCGGTGGAAGTAACTATGATTCTTCGGTGGGAGTAACTATGATTCTTCCGTGGGAGTAACTATGATTCTTCGGTTGGAGTAACTATGATTCTTCGGTTGGAGTAACTATGATTCTTCGGTGGGAGTAACTATGATTCTTCGGTGGGAGTAACTATGATTCTTCGGTGGGAGTAACTATGATTCTTCGGTGGGAGTAACTATGATTCTTCGGTGGGAGTAACAATGATTCTTCCGTGGGAGTAACTATGATTCTTATGTAGGAGTAACTATGGTTCTTCGGTTGGAGTAACTATGATTCTTCGGTGGGAGTAACTATGATTCTTCGGTGGGAGTAACTATGATTCTTCGGTGGGAGTAACTATGATTCTTCGGTGGGAGTAACTATGATTCTTCGGTGGGAGTAACTATGATTCTTCGGTGGGAGTAACCATGATTCTTCGGTGGGAGTAACTATGATTCTTCGGTGGGAGTAACTATGACTCTTCGGTGGGAGTAACTATGATTCTTCGGTGGGAGTAACTATGATTCTTCGGTGGGAGTAACTATGATTCTTCGGTGGGAGTAACTATGATTCTTCGGTGGGAGTAACCATGATTCTTCGGTGGGAGTAACTATGATTCTTCGGTGGGAGTAACTATGATTCTTCGGTGGGAGTAACTATGATTCTTCGGTGGGAGTAACTATGATTCTTCGGTGGGAGTAACTATGACTCTTCGGTGGGAGTAACTATGATTCTTCGGTGGGAGTAACTATGATTCTTCCGTGGGAGTAACTATGATTCTTCGGTTGGAGTAACTATGATTCTTCGGTTGGAGTAACTATGATTCTTCGGTGGGAGTAACTATGATTCTTCGGTGGGAGTAACTATGATTCTTCGGTGGGAGTAACTATGATTCTTCGGTGGGAGTAACTATGATTCTTCGGTGGGAGTAACAATGATTCTTCCGTGGGAGTAACTATGATTCTTATGTAGGAGTAACTATGGTTCTTCGGTTGGAGTAACTATGATTCTTCGGTGGGAGTAACTATGATTCTTCGGTGGGAGTAACTATGATTCTTCGGTGGGAGTAACTATGATTCTTCGGTGGGAGTAACTATGATTCTTCGGTGGGAGTAACTATGATTCTTCGGTGGGAGTAACCATGATTCTTCGGTGGGAGTAACTATGATTCTTCGGTGGGAGTAACTATGACTCTTCGGTGGGAGTAACTATGATTCTTCGTTGGGAGTAACTATGATTCTTCGGTGGGAGTAACTATGATTCTTCGGTGGGAGTAACTATGATTCTTCGGTGGGAGTAACTATGATTCTTCGGTGGGAGTAACTATGATTTTTCGGTGGGAGTAAATATGATTCTTCCGTGGGAGTAACTATGATTCTTCGGTGGGAGTAACTATGATTCTTCTGTTGGAGTAACTACGATTCTTCGGTGGGAGTAACTATGATTCTTCGGTGGGAGTAACTATGATTCTTCCGTAGGAGTAACTATGGTTCTTCGGTTGGAGTAACTATGATTCTTCGGTGGGAGTAACTATGATTCTTCGGTGGGAGTAACTATGATTCTTCGGTGGGAGTAACTATGATTCTTCGGTGGGAGTAACTATGATTCTTCCGTAGGAGTAACTATGGTTCTTCGGTTGGAGTAACTATGATTCTTCGGTGGGAGTAACTATGATTCTTCGGTGGGAGTAACTATGATTCTTCGGTGGGAGTAACTATGATTCTTCGGTGGGAGTAACTATGACTCTTCGGTGGGAGTAACTATGATTCTTCGGTGGGAGTAACCATGATTCTTCGGTTGGAGTAACTATGATTCTTCGGTTGGAGTAACTATGATTCTTCGGTGGGAGTAACTATGATTCTTCGGTGGGAGTAACTATGATTCTTCGGTGGGAGTAACTATGATTCTTCGGTGGGAGTAACTATGATTCTTCGGTGGGAGTAACTATGATTCTTCGGTGGGAGTAACTATGATTCTTCGGTGGGAGTAACTATGATTCTTCGGTGGGAGTAACTATGATTCTTCGGTGGGAGTAATAATGATTCTTCCGTGGGAGTAACTATGATTCTTCCGTAGGAGTAACTATGGTTCTTCGGTTGGAGTAACTATGATTCTTCGGTGGGAGTAACTATGATTCTTCGGTGGGAGTAACTATGATTCTTCTGTTGGAGTAACTATGATTCTTCTGTTGGAGTAACTATGATTCTTCTGTTGGAGTAACTATGATTCTTCGGTGGGAGTAACTATGATTCTTCGGTGGGAGTAACTATGATTCTTCGGTGGGAGTAACTATGATTCTTCGGTGGGAGTAACTATGATTCTTCGGTGGGAGTAACCATGATTCTTCGGTGGGAGTAACTATGATTCTTCGGTGGGATTAACTATGATCCTTCGGTGGGAGTAACTATGATTCTTCGGTGGGAGTAACTATGATTCTTCGGTGGGAGTAACTATGATTCTTCGGTGGGAGTAACTATGATTCTTCGGTGGGAGTAACTATGATCCTTCGGTGGGAGTAACTATGATTCTTAGGTGGGAGTAACCATGATTCTTCGGTGGGAGTAACTATGATTCTTCGGTGGGAGTAACCATGATTCTTCGGTTGGAGTAACTATGATTCTTCGGTTGGAGTAACTATGATTCTTCGGTGGGAGTAACTATGATTCTTCGGTGGGAGTAACTATGATTCTTCGGTGGGAGTAACTATGATTCTTCTGTGGGAGAAACTATGATTCTTCGGTGGGAGTAACTATGATTCTTCGGTGGGAGTAACTATGATTCTTCGGTGGGAGTAACTATGATCCTTCTGTGGGAGAAACTATGATTCTTCGGTTGGAGTAACTATGATTCTTCGGTTGGAGTAACTATGATTCTTCGGTGGGAGTAACTATGATTCTTCGGTGGGAGTAACTATGATTCTTCGGTGGGAGTAACTATGATTCTTCGGTGGGAGTAACTATGATTCTTCGGTGGGAGTAACAATGATTCTTCCGTGGGAGTAACTATGATTCTTCCGTAGGAGTAACTATGGTTCTTCGGTTGGAGTAACTATGATTCTTCGGTGGGAGTAACTATGATTCTTCGGTGGGAGTAACTATGATTCTTCGGTGGGAGTAACCATGATTCTTCGGTTGGAGTAACTATGATTCTTCGGTTGGAGTAACTATGATTCTTCGGTGGGAGTAACTATGATTCTTCGGTGGGAGTAACTATGATTCTTCGGTGGGAGTAACTATGATTCTTCTGTGGGAGAAACTATGATTCTTCGGTGGGAGTAACTATGATTCTTCGGTGGGAGTAACTATGATTCTTCGGTGGGAGTAACTATGATTCTTCGGTGGGAGTAACTATGATTCTTCGGTGGGAGTAACGATGATTCTTCGGTGGGAGTAACTATGATTCTTCGGTGGGAGTAACTATGATTCTTCGGTGGGAGTAACTATGATTCTTCGGTGGGAGTAACTATGATTCTTCGGTGGGAGTAACCATGATTCTTCGGTGGGAGTAACTATGATTCTTCGGTGGGAGTAACTATGATTCTTCGGTGGGAGTAACTATGATTCTACGGTGGGAGTAACTATGATTCTTCGGTGGGGAGTAACGATGATTCTTCGGTGGGAGTAACTATGATTCTTCGGTGGGAGTAACTATGATTCTTCGGTGGGGTATCATATGACGCGGAATTTCCTCAGGATTACGATTCCATATTCGCTTTTGCCGGATCTCTTCAATTAAGCGAGAAAAATGCAAATTTGTCTGGGGGGAAGTAACTATGACTATGTACTTCAAAGGACGATTCTCGATAAACCGAGGTAGTTATCGAAAAGGTAAAAGCGGATTTGACTTCTGCGGCCCGAAATCTACAAGAAAATGTATTAAGTGAATTTTCGAAAATTTTGTTGAAAATTGG